>NC_057755.1:8011465-8044687 GCF_004010195.1 Chiloscyllium plagiosum | reverse complement strand
CACTTCATTCGATGACAGGATTTATCTCGATTCTGTAGGAGTCCCTAGGCATGTACCTGATGAGTTCAAGGCTCGTAATCAGATTGCAGCAGGCTATGAGTCAGCTCCCTTTTGGTGGGTCACAGTTAATAAAAATGTAGATTGGATAAATTACATTTTCTGTAATCAACAGCGATTTATAAATTATACAAGAGATGCGGTTAAAGGAATATCAGAACAGCTTGATGCGACAAGTAGGATGGCATGGGAAAACAGAATTGCCCTTGATATGATTTTAGCAGAAAAAGGGTGTGTGTGTGTGATGTTAGGAGGAAGCTGTTGTACCTTTATTCCTAATAACACTGCACCTGATGGTTCAATTAGTCGGACCTTGAGGGGATAGACTACCTTAGCAGAGGAACTGGCTGAGAATTCAGGAGTAGACACATCTCTCACGGGATGGCTTGAATCATGGTTTGGAAAATGGAAGGGGTGGTGGTTTCTATCCTTACTTCCCTGATGGTAGTAGTTGGGGTATTGGTGGCCATTGGCTGTTGTATCATACCCTGTATACGAGGGCTCACCCAAAGACTGATTGAAACAGCCTTGATGAAACAGATGCCCCAAAAAGGGAATCAGACAGAGGAACTTTATCGACTAAATGATGAGGAGATGAGTGAGACCAAGATGGATGAAATCTCCGGAATGATGCAAGCGAATTTCGGGGACGATGTTTAAAAGAAAAAAATGCAGAAGATAACAAATGATAACAAAAGAAAAAGGGGAAATTGTGGGATAAAGGTAAATTAATGTTACTTCTGCAGTTCTGCAATTCTGCAATTATAATTTCTGATACAAAGTAAATGAACTCACATCAGTGTGTGGTTGTTTCGGCCGGGAGCTGAGTCAACAAGAATGGAAACTATGTAGAGGAAATATATAATTGTTTTTGTATCAGCTAAAATTGTATGCCAGCATGAAACGTGATTGCAAAACAATGGTAGATATTATGGGCAAATAGATAAGATGTTGTGAGGGGATGAAGTTAGGCCAGATATGCCTGTACAAATAGTAGGCATGAACATCTGTTTCCCACTTTTACAGAGACACAGGAACAAACCCTAATTAAAGAGGTCATAGGGATCAGAGTGGCTTCGGGAGAAACCCAGATGGAAAGAGTAGATACTGATGAAGAAAGAATATGCCTAATAATGACCTGCAGCGGGATGAGGTCAAACGGCCTTGTGAGGCCAGAAAAAAGCATTTCGTCACAGATAAGGCCGGATAAGACAAGAGATAAGCAGAAGTGGTGGGACCAGTCTTGGGGAAGTGAAGGATGTAAACAGGGGGGGAAACAATGAAATAAGAAAAAAAAAATGTAAGATCCAAATTATATAAATATCGAGAGTTTGTTGAATTTGGTGTGTATGTCCTCTGCCTTGCTTGGCACTGGACATCACACCCACTTGCAAGTGTAAAAATAAAGGACACTACTGATTCAGATTTTGTCTCGGACTGCAATTATTGAAGTGTGTGAGCTTTGTTTCTCACATCCAGTAAGAAACCTGCCCTCAATCCCTCAGGGTAAAAGCCTTCCTGGGTCTGGAGTTGTGGACTCGGCAAGGATTGGGGATTTTATTCTGTCAATGCGTTAGTTTGGAAATCTGTGCTGCACATAGACATTTCTCCACATTATATTTCCACATTGTGGAAAAATATCAAAGAGGCAACTTTTTTCAAACACAGGGTGATACATGTATGGAATGAGCTGCCTGCGGAAGTGATGGAGGCTGGTATAATTGCAATATTTAAAATGCATCTAGATGGGTATACGAAATGAAGGGTTTGGAGGGACATGGGCTAAGTGCTGGAAAATGGGATGAGATTAGGTCAAGATATCTGGTCGACATGAACAAGTTGACCAAAGGGTCTGTTTCTGTGCTGTACATCTCTTTGTCTCTAGACACTGTGACTCACTCCCGGTTATTTGTTTTTTCACACATCAGGCACCACAAACCCCTCAATTAGATTCCAGTCTGTAACTCGCTTCTGGGTGTCTGGTATTCAACATATAATGCACAGCCAAACCTTCGATTAAATACCAGCCTGTAACTCACTCCTATGTACCTGTCATTCTGTATATAAGCCACACTGAACCCCTCGATTATATTCCAGTTTGTAACTCACTGCCTGTCGTGTTAAGCTCGTGTCCCTAAAGAAATCGCCTAACAAGAACGTTCAATGCATCACTTGTCCTCCTATCTGCTGGCATTACCATCATGTCAAGCTTCTGATCTTTATGTACACGATCATCCAAACCTGTGGACAATAGCATTTCAGAATTTCTCAGCATTTTAAACATAAACATTCTGCTTTTTCTAGTCTTGTTGCAAATCACGCTCCAATGTATGATATTCCACTTGCCAATGTTTTCAATATAATTCACAAAACGCAGACAGCAAAGTAGAAAATATGATGGAATGTAGCAAACTCTGTTACATTCAGTACCTTCATGTTGCAATGTAATAATATCCAGTCAGAAACCGGCCCTCCCTCAGGGACAAAACATCCTTGTGTCTAGAAGTGTGGACTGGGCAGCTAATGGGGATTTTAATCTGTCACTAAGTTAGTTTGGAAATCTGTGCTGCACATGGACATTTCTCCAAATTATATTCTGTCTGCCAATGACTTGCCCACTCAGTGAAGCTGGCCACATCGGGCCCCAGCCTCTTTGGTCGTCCTCACAACTTTCTCTCCTATCCAACGAGGGCCTTGTCAGTGATCCTGGAGTGACATCACGTAGAAACATAGAAGAAAGGAGCAGGAGTAGTCCATTCGGCCCCTCGAGCATGCTCTTTCAGTCAATATGATCAACGCTGACCATCGAGCTCAATTCCCTAATCTCACCCTCTCCCTCAGGTCGCCACGGTTCATTTAGACACAAGAACCAAACCGAGATCGTGTGTGTGTGTGTGTGTGTGTGTGTGTGTGTGTGTGTGTGTGTGTGTGTGAGAAAGAGAGGGAGAGAGAGAGACAGAGAGAGAATGGGAGAGAACAATAGTGTGATGGCATGCGGGAGAGACAGAGAGACTTGAAGAGGATACACGCAGACGCTGTTTACTGTCTTTGGGAAGGTGTCTGAGGATGAAATTGGTCCTCAGGATTTTTGACGTCATCTCAGCAAAACATTCACAGAGAAACTGTTGTTGGCCAATAAATATGAAGCACAGAATTCCTGTGAAATAGACATGTGAAGTTGAGGGCTTTCTATTTGTTATAAAGAACAAAACGGTCACCCAATGTCCTTGGGGGAAGAGGCCTTGCCTGGACTTAACCAAATCACAGCCTGGCACTGCAAACCCACAAGGTAAATGAGGGATGGACATTTATAAAATACATTCCATGTCCTCAGTGACATCTCAAATTGGGTTACAGCGAATTGAGCAGATTTGAAATTTCCTCAGTGTGATTGATGGAATGGGGAAGATGTATGCAGAGGCAGAGCGAGAGAGTTACAGACACAGATACAGAGCCAGAGACGCACAGTCCTTTAGATGTTTCAGAGCTGACTCTGAGACAGACACGAGCTATACAGCAGCAGATGGGAGGGAATCATTCACTGTTACCTACAGTGTTTACTAAACACAGTCTCTATGAATGTCTGAGATGATGGGATCCTGTCTTTCGTTTGCTGATAACACAAACAGATGTGGGACAGTAAAATGCAAGGATACAGAAAGACTGGGAGGGGTGACGGGGGTTGAATATGATCAGTGAGTGAGTGAGTAAGACATATTGTATGCAATATCACACAAAGAAATGGGAGGCTTTGTTCCTTCATTTTAATCTTGAAACGGTTTCAGAGTACTGTTCGAGTTTTGGACGTTGATTCTGATCATGGACTCAGAAGCAGCAAGAAGATTTTCTCTCTATCTATACCAACAATTTCCATTAATGTATTAAAAACTTTCATTCCGTCCAATCCTTTTGAATCCCAGGGGCACAACCCTGTGTTTGCGTCATTTCCCTTCCTCCCCAGTGACCTCTTGCTGTCCACCTACTCTGGTGAACCTTTCCTGCACTCAGATACAGACGCACTCCCCAATCCCCACTCTTTCTTGCATCTCCCTATTTATAATGTCAATGGCAGCGCTGGGCTAACTTGAAATAGCTGCCACCAACATACCAAAGATGACTGACACGTTTTGAATGCTTCTTCCTGGTTTTGCAGATTAAAAAAAAACCCTCACAGTTTGTGTATGATAATCTCTCAGCCTCCTGCAGATGGAGTACGATGAGATGGAAAGCGATGGTGTTTGAATGTTAGAATGAGGACGGACAATGCAGACTAAATGGTACAATGTTAACTTGAGGCAGGAGCAGAGAAGGATTCAGTTGTGGATCAGGAATTCTGTCACGACAGAAGAGGGGATCATCTCTCAAAATCAGTTCTGGAATTGCGTTACACCATCACATTGGCTTTCTGAAATTTGTGGACAAAGAATTGGAAAATATTGTTGAATATTTAATCGGTCATGGATTAAAGTCATATTAGCCCCAATAATGCAAGTCCCTGATGGTACAAGCATATACACTCTCGCTCACAGAGTGACACAGTGACACGGAATGACCAAATTTATTGGGATTTCCCAATATCAAAGCTCTACTAAAGATGGGGTAACACTTTGTATCTATCCCCATGTAGTCCCTGTACTGGCAGTGTTTATTGGGTTCAATGTAGAGACATGTTTACTCTGTATCTAATCATGTGTTGTCATTGTCCTGCAAATGTTCGATGGGACAGTGGAGAGGGAGAGATAATCTGCATCTAACCCCCTGCTCTCAGTATCCAGGGAATATTTGATGGGACAGTGCAGAGGAGAATTATTCTGTCTCTAACCAGGTGCTGTCACTGCCCTGCGAGTGTTTGATGGGACAGTGGAGAGGGAGATTTACTCTGTATCTAACCCTGTGCTGTCCCTCTCTTGGTGATGTTTGATGCTGTCAGAATGCTGCCCTGTCTCTTTTTAAACCTGGGTTTGAAGCCTGAGTGAAAGTAACCAGGGCCTTGCGATTGTGACACAAACAGGTTAATCCTCAGGATATGGGAGGCAGGACTCCTCGAGGAGACAGTTAAAACCCAATATATCTGTCCCTCTGTAAAGACTTGAGGTTATTTTGGGAAGAGAGAACAGGGCACAGGGGGAGTGGGATCAAATCGAACCCTATCTCAGTGACCCAGGGGCAACAAAGAATGACAGGAGACTGGGATCTTGTTGTGTATCCCCGTGGTCAGTCTCTGCACATGCTCATAGTGTGGACGGTAAGAGGTCAGATAGGGTATCAGGGAGGAGAGGTCTCCACAGGGAGGGGGATTTAACGAGGGCCATTCAGGGACAAATTCAGGAGGAGCCTGGGACAGAACCCACAGCCTTCCATGAGGAGAGAGGATTGGCACAATTGACCGAATGGCGCTCTTCTTGAGGAGGAAGGGATTCAGGTCTGGTATCTTGCTGTGCATTGATGGTGGAGGATGCAGCTACAGGTTGATCCATCCACACGGACTCATTTCCATCAAAGCCATTGGGGTGGGGCTCGAGGAGGGGGGAGTATATATGACACGAAGGGAAGGGAGGACGGGCTTTTATGTTGGAGAAAATGGAGGTGGAGCAACAGGGGCAAAAAAGAGACTGAACAATTTGTGGGAAGGGAGGGGGCAAAAATGCAAGGGATGGGAATGGGGTGGGCGGAGAGTCACATAATTGCGGGCAGATTGAAAACTGAGGGAAGGGGCAGAAAACCAGAGGGGGGAGGGGGATGTCAGAATGAGGGCAATTGTTTCCAACAGCCCAGTTTTGACCCTTAACACTCCACCCTCCCCCTACCCCCCACCGCCAGCAATTGGTGCTCAATTGGGCGAGGGAGGGCGACTGAGGTATGATTTGTGTGGGTGGGAATTTGAGAAGGGAAGAACTGTGAGGAGGGAATTGTGAGGAGGTGTTGTAGGCCACACACGAAGATGAACAGGGGCAGAATCGGGGATGGGGAGGTGTCAGAGAACAAAGTATTCAATATTTTCAAGGAGACAGATTCGGGGGCAAAGGTCGAGGGTGGGGCAAACCAGCATCACAGAGGGAAAAAAATGACCAGATTATGAAGCTGGTGCAGTGTTGTCGTATGTTGGACCTTGCTGTACGTCAGTTGCCATATTGCCATCGTTGCAAGCAGTGAGTGGTTAAATCAGCTAACCGATCATTTCAAAACGATTTTCAACATGAAAACTCAACTCACTGCCGGGCATGTTGGTGTGTGGATGTTACTGAGAGATTGTCTGTCTTACTAAGAGGGGGGAAAGAAGAGGGACAAAGCAAAACAGAGAGAGACAGGGAGACAAAGGAGCAGAGACAAAGTGACAGAGAAAAAGGGACAGAGAGAGACAGGCAGAGAGGTAAAGAGAGAGAGAGAGCGAAAGGGAAAGAGAGAAAGAGAGAGAGAATGAGAGTGGAGGGGGGAGAGAGAGAGAAAAAGAGAGAGAGAAAGAGAAAAAAGAGAGAGAAAGAAAACGAGACAGAGAAAAAGAGAGGCAGAGAAAGAGAGAGAGAGGTGTGGGAGATGGAGACAGAGAGATAGTGAGAAAGAGAATTAGCGAAAGAGAGGGAAAAGAAGGAAGGGAAAAAGTGAGGGAGAGATAAAGGTGAGGGCCCGGGAGACAGGGACAGGGTAAGGAGATCATCCTCACCATCCCATCTGCTCTCAGCTCCCTCTCGCCATTGTCTCTCTCTCTCTCTCTCTCTCTCTCTCTCTCTGTCTCTCTCTCTCTGTCTCTCTCTTTGTCTCTCTCTCTCTCTCTCTGTCTCTCTCTCTGTCTCTCTCTCTCTGTCTCTCTCTCTCTCTCTCTCCCTCTCTCTTTCTCTGTATTCCATCAGAGACAGAGGCTGCTTTTGGGAAGCTTATAGGATGCAGATACAGAGACAGTCCACATACTCTCACTCATGTACAGAGACAGACTGAGAGAGACAGGAACTCTCCCGATCCTCACGCCTGTGCAATCCACATGGCAAAAGGCTGATGGCTGCCTGAGCCCATCTCCTCTCAAATCCTAGCTCATCCAGTCAACTCCCAGCCCTCACTACCTGGAACACACCTCTCCCCAAGTGGGATGCCCCAACCATGAACTATGTGGCAGAGGGGGTCTGGGAGAAAGCATCAAATTCCATGAGACCATGGATGTCCCAGTTTGTACCTGTCCTTTCCCCATCCCCCTCACTGAATACACACACACACAAACACACACTCAGACACACACAGACAAAGCTCAGGATCAAAACCTGAGCAGCCCCCAACACAGACTCACAACGCAAACTCACGCTAGTGTTTTCCATAAAATTAACACAACATGTTTGCACAACTTAACACACAACTCTTCGTAAAAATTGAGGCAACATTTTTGCCCGGGTGATCACGAATTTATTTCACAAATTAAGCCAAGAGTTTTGTACAGACTGATACAACTTTTTATTATCAAAGTAACTCAAGTGTAAGCCATATATTTACACAAGTGATATTTGCTCAGTTTTCTTTTTGTACAAATTGATACAACATATTTGTCCGAATGTACACAGAGGCATTTCACAGTTTAACACGAGATTTGTCCACAAATTAATGAAACTGCAATGAACCACTGAGGTCTGTAAGTTTGCTGAGTTTGAGTTTCATCAGAATGAGGAATCGTCTTCTTCTAGTTTCTTTCTTTGCCGTGTTTTGGGTCACCTTGTGAACCAGGCAATGAAATATTCATGGTGCAAATTCTCCCACGAAGCACGTTGGGAAAATTTCATGCAACTTATGACAGAGAATTTCCTTAAAGCGTGAAATCGCAGTGACAACTACAAGGAGCTGCAGGAAGGAGGGGGAGCTGCAACCCCTACTGCTGCTCCAAGGTGGAGCCGGAGGCTGGAGATCAATGAGAAGCTAAAGGTCATCAGGATGGGCTACAGGCACCCGCTGTTACTCATCAGAAAACCTGCAATTCCCATCACTTCAACAATTGAATCCTCTCCCCATCACACTTGCAGGCACTGTATTCCAGGACACAACCACTCAATGCATGACAAAGTCTTTTTATTCCCCCACGGTGCATTTTCCTCTTTTGCAGAGTTTGTTAAATCTGAGAACGAGTGGAGACATTATTGCTTGTTTTGCTTGTCCAACCTCAATGTGGAATAAAGTCAGCTATAGTGATATCCATACCCTGTAGTTCTCCTTTATAATTCCTTCCCATATGTATCCAGTACTGTTTACAGACAATAGAGAAACACCATCAGTATTTGATATTTGTTTTCATTCCTATCTTCACACATACAGATTCCAGACTGACAGAAGTAAAGAGGGCATCTGATGTCTGTTGCTGTCAGATAGTGGAAGAGGGACAGCAAGAGGCTGCATAGGTCAAGTTAAGTGAAGGCGAAGGTACTTATTTTCTAAATTTTAGAAAATGTTCAGAATTCTGAAGTGTAACAGGACTTCAGCGTCGTTGTTCAGGATACACTTAAGGTTAGCAGGTAGGTTCAGTTATCATTTAGAAAGGCAATGCAACGTTGGCATTCATTTCAAGAGGATTAAAATATAAGAGCACGAATGTACTGCTGAAACTGCACTCGGCTCTGGTCAGACTGCAATTGGAATGTGGTCAGCAGTTGTGGACTGTATCTCTTTAAAAGGTTGTGTTTGCATTGTAAGGTATCCAGAGGAGATTTACAAGAATGATCCCGAGGATGAAGGGCTTGTCATAAGAGGGGCATTTGAGGGGTCTGGATCTGTAGACGATTGAACTTGGAAGGAAGAGGGGGTCATCTGATCAGAATACTGTGAGGCCTGGATAGAGTGGGCATGAAGAAGATTTTTTGATTCGAAGGGGAGACTGGGATGTAAGGGCACTGTCTCAGTGTCAAGTATGATCATTTAGAAAAGAGGAGAGAACAAAGAAAATTACAGCACGTGACCAAGCCCTTAGGCCTTCCAATCCTAATCCTCGACTTAAAATTGTCTCCTATTTTCCAAGAATTGGTATTCCCCTGCTCACTTTCCATTCATGTGTCTGTCCAGATCCATCTTTAAAATTATCTCTACCACCGGCGCGGTCAACCCATTCCAGCCACCAACACCCTCTGTGTAAATTTTCCATGCGTATTTCCCTTGAACTTTTCCCCTTTCGCCTTAAACTCATGAACCAATGTAATTGAGTCCCCAACTTTGGGGATAAATAGGTTCTTGCTATCCACCCTATCTAGACCGCTCATGATTTTGTTTACCTCAATCAGGTACCCTTACAGCTGCCATCGTTCCAATGGAAATAATCCTAATCTACTTAACTTCTCTTCATAGTCCTCCATACCAGTCAACATCTCTGCAATCTTTCCAATCTCACCTTCTGGTAATATGGCGACCGCAACTGTACGCAGTATACCAAAATGTGACCGAACTAACGTCAGTAAAATAACAACTGTAAGGTGACTTGCGACGTCTTGTACTCAATACCCCATCAGATAAAGGAAAGCAGACATGATGACTTTTTGATTACCATATCGACCTGTGTTGCCACCTTCAGGATGTATTGGACCTGAACACCCAGACCTCGCTATGCAGCAATTTTCACCGGGCTTTTTGCATTTACCATACAGTTCGCTCCCGAAATGGATCTTACAAAATACACCAACTCGCACTTGCCAGATTTAACTCCATCTGCCATTTCACCGCCCAACTCTTCAATCTTTCTATATTTGGCTGCATTCTTTGGTTATCTCAGTTTTGAATATACTCGATAACAATATCTCAACACCCTTTTGCAGTACTAAATTCCACAGATTCAATGCACTTAAAAAAAAGAGAATGAGATTCTGCCCCATTCTCTGACAGTCCTCTTCAATGAACTGCTGCTCCAACAATCTTAATGTAATCTGAAAACCTGCCAATCAGACCATCTGTAACTTCGTCTGGATCATTTGTGTATACACATATGGATAAACATATGGATGGAAATGTAATAGTGTAGGGCAGATAAGATTCAGATTGCTTCCTCAGGTTGGAGCAACATCGAGGGCTGAAGGGCCTGTACTTCGCTGATATTTTCATGTGATATGCATATTAGTATCTTGATTTCATTGTCAGTGATGGCAGTGAACAGCTCGTCATTCAGTTTATATAAGGCAGAGAAAGAAAGTACTGCATTAGTAAGGGGACCAATGGTTACAGGGAGAGGATGTGAGAATGGGGTGATGATCGAATGGCAGTGCAGACTCGAATGGCCGAATGTTCTAAATAGGTAAAAACAAGGACTGCAGATGCTGGAAACCAGAGTCTAGATTAGAGTGGTGCTGGAAAAGCACAGGAGGTCAGGCAGCATCAGAGGAGCAAGAAAATCCTCGTTTCGGGCAAAAACACTTCATCAGGAATAGAGGCAGAGTGCCTGCAGAGTGGAGAGAAAAATGAGGGAAGGGTGGGAGTGGGGAGAAAGTAGCTTAGAGTACAATAGGTGAATGGGGGTGGGAATGAAGGTGATAGGTCAGAGAGGAGGGTGGGGTGAATAGGTGGAAAGGAAGATAGGGAGGTAAGACAGGTCATGAGGGAGGTGCTGAGCTGGAAGGTTGGAGCTGGGGTGAGGTGGGAGAAGGGGAAATGACGAAACTGGTGAAATCCAAATTGATGCCATGGAGTTGAAGTGTTCTGAGGCGGAAGATGAGGCATTATTCCTCCAGGCGTCAGGTGGTGAGGGAGCGATGGAAATCTGATTCAACATTTTCCGGTAATAACTCCACAAATTTCCACGGGGCAGATGCTGGATAAAAGAGAGAGAAGAGAGGGAGACTGCAAGGTTTGGAAGGAGAGATTATAAATAACGGAACAGTGAAAGAGGCAACAACGACTGGACAAGGGTGGAGAACTCTGGAGAAACAATTGGAGAAACCAGGAACCAGAAAAACAGGAAATCAATGATACAATTAATTCTCTTTTTTTTGTTTGTAAGGCTGCATTTCTTCCACAGAGTCAATATGGGTCTTAACAGGAGAATGCATGCTGCTCTGATCAGCACTGAAACAGTTGTTAATTTTAAATTTGACATTGAAACCTGATATGTTGCAACAAATGTGAAGCTGCCTAGTTTAAATCTTCCACTTTTTTGTATGTTTAATGTAAATTCATGCACCACAATCCCAGTCTGTAGAAAATATATCCAGAATGACGGTTTTCTGTGGCAGAAGTGGTTTTTGAAGAAAATATAATAAGTTGAGCCCCTCACTGTGCCCCGAGCCCTAGCCAGTCCCCATTTTGCTGCCAGAGCCTGAATGCCAGGGTCTCTCCGTCCAGTCATGTCATCCGCCGCTTTATGTAATTTGTGGGGGAGTGGAGTCTAGAGATATTTATGGAGGAATATGTTTTTACAGTGGGGCTGTGAGAGAATAGGTTGTTTTTATTTGGCGGGTGGTGAGGGAGGGTGACGTTATTATTGGGGGTGGTGAGAGATGTGGACGTTTTTACTGGGAGGGATGGTGAGGGAACAGTATGTATTTACTGGGATGTGATAGTGAGTGAGAGATAAGGACGTTACTCGGGGGTGTAGATAGAGGAGGATTTTTTACTTGGGGGTGGATGACGAGGGAGGGAATTTTTACTGGGGAGTGATGAGGGAAGGGATGTTTTTGTTTTGAGGGCGGGATATGTTTTTACTTGGTGACTGGTGCAGAACAGTGATTTCAAACCTCCACTGCATTTGCGCCCATACCCACTCACATTAAAGGCTTTAGATTAGATTACTTACAGTGTGGAAACAGGCACTTCGGCCCAACAAGTCCACACCGACCCGCCGACCCATTCCCCTACATTTACCCCCCTACCTAACACTACGGGCAATTTAGCATGGCCAATTCACCTGACCTGCACATCTTTGGACTGTGGGAGGAAACCGGACTACCCAGAGGAAACCCACGCAGACACGGGGAAAATGTGCTAACTCCACACAGTCACTCGCCTGAGTCAGGAAGTGAACCGGGGTCTCTGGTGCTGTGAGGCAGTAGTGCTAACCACTGTGCAACTGTGCCACCGTGCTGCCCACAAAGTTTAGGAGCAAACTCTGAGGACAAATCCAGAGCGGGAGTTCATAAGGCAATCCAATGTTGTCTTCAAACTCGTTCTAGATGAAAGTGAGGACTGCAGATGCTGGAGATCAGAGTCAAGATTAGAGTTTGCTGGAAAAGCACAGCAGGTCAGACACCATCTAAGGAGTAGGAAAATCGATGCTTCAGGCAGGAGCCCTTCATCAGAAATAAGCTCATTCATCATGAAGGCGTCCTGCCCGAAACTTCGAGTTTCCTGCTCTTCGGATGCTGCCTGGTCTGCTGTGCTTTTCCAGCACAACTCTAATCTTGTCTTCAACCTCATTCTGGCAACTCCTGCGTGCAAAGATGTATCAGCCCTTGCACTTCCTTTGGACAACATCAGTAGCATGAAGAAGGAAGACTTGCTGCATGGGCAACTGCCAGTCTTTGATACAACTCTGCTCAGGTCTAAATTCTGGACAGGCCACTGCAGCGTTACCTCACTACAATTGTATAACATGGAAAAAAGCAATCCGCCAGTTATAAGCTTACACTGGTTTGCCATAAAGCAAGACACCAGGCGTTATTTTCGATGGAGGGAGAGGTCATCGCACCTCACTGCACAGCTACCATGCATCTCAAGCAGGGCAGTCCCAGCACTTCGGTGCTGCCCTGCCACTGTCAGCCCATTTCACCGCAAACATGGGGGTTAGCAATATAACTAGTCCAAAATGCGGACTGTAAACACTGCAGCAAACACAACAAGAAGACAAAGAAAGAAGCCAGCACTCAGAATAGGATGCTAAAATATACGAACCATGACCACTGGTATACCAGATGACCTTCAGAAGATCTGCGAAGCATGCAAGAAGCTGTGATTAATAATGAACTGCTGAGACTCCAAGTGGACATCTCAATGTTCCAAGAGACACGCCTCGCAGAATTGTGAAACCTATGTGAGGTAAATTTCGTCCTCTTCTGGCAGAGGAAGTGATCAGAGAAGAAAAGAGAGCGCGGTGTAGGCTTTGCAATGAAGACCTCTCCACTGAATATGGAGCGGATTTTGTCACTTCGAATCCACACATCTGACAGGCCTGTCAAACTTGTCAGCATTTAAACCGCTACACTTTACTCTATACAAGACGCAAACAATGGGTTATACGACCAGCTTTCAATGATAATGCAGGGGATCTCAAGTCAGGCACAGTTGCTGCTACTTGGGACTTCAAAGCCAGAGTGGGCACCGACCATGACTCCTGGCCAAGCTGCGTGGGGTGGTATGGGATTGGTAGTATGACTGATAACGGGCAATGACTGTTCGAGATTTGCACGCTCCAAGAATTGTGTGTCATCTACGTCCAGACGAAAGTTCAGCACAAAGTGACTTGGCGACATCCCTGGACCAAACACTGGCAGCAGATAGATGTGATGAACTCCAGATGCAGCCACCTGGAAGTGTGCTCATGACTCCCTCCTTTTAGAGTGCTGACAGCGAGAAAACACAGTCTGGTTTGCTGCAAGTTCAGACATCGGCCAAAGAAAATACACTATGCCAAGCTTTCAGGCAATCAGCACATCGATGCTAATAAGACAAAACACCCAGACAATGCGGTGGAGTTAATCAAGTCACTGGAAGATGCACTCCTTGCAGACACAACTGAAGGAGATGCCCAGCAAAAGTGGGACTCTGTCAGGATCAATATCAAGAGCACTGCATTCAAACCCTTCAGGAAAAAAACAAGGCAAGACAGGGGACCAGTTTGAAGCCAGCTCACGTAAGCTCACCACTGTCATCGAAGCAAAATGTGTTACACTACGAAAGCACAAATGCCACCTCACTCAGGCAACACGTCAAGCGCTAATGCCAAGCCAAGAAAACAGCCAGGCGCTGCTCAAGTTACCATTGGCTACAACTATGCGAAAACATTCAGGCACCATTTGATGTAGGCAATATCTATGGAGTGTCCATCAAGAAAACCATCGGTCCAAGATAGCACCACTGAAAGTCATAACAGGCGAGATCAGCAAAGACAAAGGCAAGCAAATAGAGAGATGGTTAGAGCATTACTTTAAACTCTATTCCAGAGAAAACAGCCTCACAGACAGCAGGCTAGATGCCAATGAACGCCTACCGGCCATTGAAAACTGGATGCATTGCCAACTGCAGAAGAGCCGAGTAACGCAATCTACAGCCTGCCCAATGGGAAGGCACCAGGAGTGGATGGCATTCTATCAGAAGCAATCAAGTGCACAAAGGGCGTCATTCTAAACCGCCTGTGCTTTAACTGTGCCAGTGCTGTAAAAAGGGAACAGTGTTGTCAGACATGAGAGACTGCAAGATTGTCACGTTACATAAGAACAAAGCGTACAGAAGTAAATCCAACAACTACAGGGGAATCACTTTGTTGAGAATCATTGGGAGGTTCATCACCCACGTGGTCCTGAACAAACTGCAGAAAATCGCTGAAAGGGTATATCCTGATTCTCAGTGCCTTTGGAACATCAACTGATGGTGTCTCCCACCACAGCAAATCGATGGGAGGCGGTTCGGTCTGTCCGAGGGACGTCAGGGACATGTTTGCAGAGAACACGGCATTGGCAACACACTCAGATGAGCAACTGCAACGCCTTATGGACAGGTTCTAAAAAGCCTTCCAGGACTTCAGCTTGCCCATCAGCCTGAAGAACACCAACTTGTTGGGTGAAGGCATTGAAACACCCCGCTGGTATTACCACCAACAACTACGAACTGGAGGTAGTCCACTAGTTTACATATGTTGACTCCACCATCACAGACAGTCTTTTCCTGGACTTGGAGATCAAGAGATGGATCAGACGAGTAGCCTCAACATTCATCAGGATGACAAAGAGAGTATGGGCGAATAGAAACCTGATGACGCTCACCAAGTTTACAGTCTGCAGGCCCTGTGTCCTCAGCACACTGCTTTACAGTAGTGAGACCTGTGGCCTCTACTCCAGACAAGAGCAGCATCTCGATGCCATCCGCCCTTGCATCCTGAGACGCATCCTAGGCATCAAAAGAACTGACAGCGTCTCCAGCAATGAGGTCCTGGCCTGCACCCACCGTCCTCCAACAATGATGGCTCCGTTAGCTGAGCAACATACACTGCATGTCAGATGTGAGGGTTCCGAAAAACCTGCTGTACGGTGAGCTGGTCTGTGGCAGGAGAGCACAAGAATGAAGTTACTGAACATGAATGTCGAGAGGTGGGAGGACATTGCAAGCAATCGCTCCCCTGAGAGGTTATGCAAAGGTCTAAAAAGAGGAGAAGAGAAACTGTGGCTTGCTAATGATGAAAAATGCACCCACCGAAGAAAAAGCACCAATTAAGCACCGGAGAGCAGCGCCTTCAGCCAAGACTGCCACTACGGTGTGGGTCTCAATAGACGCTGCTCTACCGAACAAAGATGGAAGCAGGACCTCCTAGGCGTAGATCCATGGTCTCACGGGACTAACGGATGCCAACAATATAATGAATTACTGCACACTTATATTTGTGCTCATGTGTCAATTCAATGCGGCGAGATGGAATACATTAGTTCTTCTAATTTTGCAATGTGGCTTTAAGTATTTGGTGTTTGCAGACAGTTCAAAATGTTCATGGGTTCTTCCATTTTGATTCCATTTAAATGTTTCACGCATAATTACAATAAAAGGCTGAGATTTCGACAGTAACTTTATAACTTAATGCACACGTTATTGAAGATCTCCTGAACATCACAAAGTCACGCCCCAGAATAACTCTGCCCCTGAATCTGTGGAGTATGTGAGGGAAGTGTTTGGACCTGAAGACTAGGATTCTGAAACACAACATCATGTGGACCCAGAATGTGTTTCTGCTCGTTTTCTCTTTCACTCACAGACTTTCACCATCACATCATTTTCCTCCTGAGTTCAATCGCAGGTTCTCAAACCTCTAACTGATTTGATTAAATATTCTGCAACGGCACTACAATGTTTTCCGGGATGAGTAGCAATTTACATACGATAAAATGTCACCAATGTTTCCAATGTTTTCACATGGCACCGGTTCGAGAAACTACAGAAAAAGTCGAGACAGCCAAAGACCATCCTCCTGCCACCAAGTATTTCCAGTGGCACGTTCATTGGCCTAAGGAGCACTTCGATAAACCCAAGTGTCTGCTTCTCAATGTCTTGCCCGAAGACGTTAGTTCTACTTTCAAGAAATCATCGCTGTTTCTACCTGTAGTGATTGTCATACGGTCACCCAACTGGATCTCAAAGGATATGAGTTCCTGATTGGGGCTGTTAATTTGGTCCAATGAGAGAGACCTGGGGAACACAGCAGGGTGCATGTCAGGTATGAGGAGGAAGTGAGGACTGCAGGTGCTGGAGCTCAGAGTCAAGAGTGCAGTGCTGGAAAAACACAGCGGGTCAGGCAGCATCCGAGGAGCAGGAGCATCGATGTTTCCGGCCTCAGCCCCTCATCAGACAGGTGCGTTCTGATGCAGAAACCTGAATCACTGAGAGGTTATTGTTCAAGTCTATCATTTGTAATTACAGAGTGATTGCTAATGGAGTGCGGGCGTCTGTGTAGCTTTCCTGAGACCTGCTTGAACTGGAGCACGGTTGAGACACATCATTGTGGACGATGTCAAGTCAGGACTGTTTGCCCTGAAGGAGTCCTTCAGTCAGCTGTTTTAGGTATGTCCACTGATGGCATTTAATGTTATGGCAGCATTGACATTAACTGCATTTAAAAAAAAAGAAATGCAAGGCCGAGTGGAACGTTGAGAGTCCATGATCATTTGAGTGCAGGAGGAAGTGAGGATTGCAGATGCTGGGGATCAGAGACCAGATCGTGGTGCTGGTAAAGCACAACAGATCAGATAGCATCGAGAAGCAGGACAATCGACGTTCTGGTAATAAGCCCTTCATCATTTGAGTGCAGTACAGATTCCCAAGAATGAAACAACGGTTCAATAATGAGGGCATGAAACGATACAAACTCAGGGCTGTATTCCTAAATTTCAGAAAGATCCGAGAAATATCAACTTTTCAAGAGAAAAATGGAAATTGATGGCATATGACTACACAGAAAGGCGTCTTTTTCTTTTTCACCTCAGACTATGATCATCATCTATAAATCTCAGAATAGTCTGAAATCCTTTCAAGATTGAAATGAAGGAACAATGCATCGTTTTTCTGTAACTTATGTTGCACATACTATTTCTTTCTCACTCACTCACTGAACTTTTGCTTCCCCTTTTCAGAGTTATTATGTGTCCTCCTTGTATGTTACTGTCTCACCAAATAATAGTTTCTCAGAAAGCAAAACACATGGTCACATCATTTCGGTCATTCATAAAGATTATAAATAGATTTGCCTCGATTAATGTTCCTTGTGGCACCCATTAACCCTGGCCTCACAGCCTGAAAAATAAGTTTATTCACATTCTCTGTTTTCTGTTCATTAACAGTTCTCTCACTAAATCCCGTTTCCCAAACACTCTTTGGGCTCGCTGAGAAATTTGACACCAACTTAAAGTGTACTGGTGTTTGACACTTCTGGATCCTTGTCATTGCAAATCGCTCCCTTGACACCTCTCCATGTATCTTCAAAGGCCTCAAGCACTTGATTGGTCAGGGGTTTTAGGTATATTCACTAAACATGTCAGGTACACTGCAGGAAACGAGAAATATTCACTCCCAACTGCTGTTGTAAAAGCTTGTGTGCGTGTGTCTCTGAAACATCTCCAGAACAGCTTGAAACTGCAGGAGAGTCCGTACTGATTGAAGCTGATGTAACCGTTAATAATATCTTCAAAAGGGTTGTTCAACATGTTTAAAGTTCTGTTTTAATTTATAGTTGTAGTGGATTGAGATTTTTAACCCGCACTTCGAGGAATTCTATTGCCATGTTGGATTAGTTGACACTGCAATGCATCGTTTCCATTTACCAACCATCATCTCTTCATGGAACAGCTGTTATTAATCAGGAAGCACATTCCAGTGTTCAGGAGAACAGTTCTCAGAGAGGCATTTAACAACCGAATTTGATTACCTAAATTGATAAATTCAAGGGAAGGACGACACTTAAATCAAAAGAGATTTAAAAGTGGGATGGATAGTGTTTGGGTATCTAGATGCGTTTTCAATATTTGATATTGACCGATTGTGATCCCAGCAAACCTCAATTTTAAAAAATGTTCTGACGCCACTTGGGGTTAATTCACTGTCATCAACTGTTTTCTCAAATTCTTTAATTGAATGGCGTAGTAACGTGACTGTCCCCCGGGTGATAATACCAGGTTTAAATGCAAGGATTTGAAAATATATTCCGTCAGCATTTAGTACAGAGAGATTATCTGCACAAAGGAATTTGCGCAGAAAATGTATCAAACGGTTTATCAGGTCCAGAAAATATGTTACGTGATAATTCCAGTTGTAATAATTCCTGGTAAGTACTTTGCACTGCTGAATTTGTGTGAATCTGTCTGAGGATACTCTGCTGTTTCACTATCCCGTTGACAATGATGCATGGGCATGTTGTGACCACCGTCACGCAGGAGAAGACAATCGGTGATTTAGGTTCAGATCACAGGCTCCCTGCAGAATCCCCAGCATCACACACTCAGCAGGAATTGCTTGACAGTTGAAATTCCCATTGGATAATTCATGTCCTCCTGGAACCTCCTGGAAATCGCCACTTTGATCAGACTTTCGGGAGTTTCAATAGAATCAAGTAAAGCAGTGTGGAATAGTGTAACATAAACTGACGAAAGTTTATGCAGTAAGAGTTAAACCACTTAGGGTAAGTTTCATTCTGGTTTTTGAGTTAATAACCAATGTGTTTCTTTGCGTCTCTGAAGTTAATTGTTATATTAATAGAGAGTTTAGACAATGGCAGGTGTCCTTAATAATGGAACAAATCTTTCTCGGTTCAGTTATCATTCTCCATCGTATAATTCCATATTGTCCAGTGCATCCACTCATGTTGCTGTGATATGCTTACCAGAACTCGACTGAGTAAACTAAGAGAAAGTGAGGACTGCAGATGCTGGGGATCAGAGCTTAAAAATGTGTTGCTGGAAAAGCGCAGCAGGTCAGGCAGCATCAAAGGAGAAGGAGAAGGAGAATCGACGTTTTGGGCATAAGCTCTTCTTCAGGAATGGCCTTCTTCAGGAGTAAACTAAGTGTGCTCCCACAATGGTTCCATCGTAGATGGATATTAGAACATAGAACATAGAACATAGAAGAATACAGCGCAGTACAGGCCATTTGGCCCTCGATGTTGCGCCGATCCAAGCCCACCTTACCTACACTAGCCCACTATCCTCCATATGCCTATCCAATGCCCGCTTAAATGCCCATAAAGAGGGAGAGTCCACCACTGCTACTGACAGGGCATTCCATGAATTCACGACTCGCTGAGTAAAGAACATACCCCTAACATCTGTCCTATACCTACCACCCTTAAATTTAAAGCTATTCCCCCTCGTAATAGCTGACTCCATACGTGGAAAAAGGTTCTCACGGTCAACCCTATCTATACCCCTAATCATCCTGTGCACCTCTATCAAGTCACCCCTAAACCTTCTTTTCTCCAATGAAAACAACCCCAAGTGCCTCAGCCTTTCCTCATACGATCTTCCTACCATACCAGGCAACATCCTGGTAAACCTCCTCTGCATCCGTTCCAGTGCCTCCACATCCTTCCGATAGTATGGCGACCAAAACTGCACACAATACTCCAGATGCGGCCGTTATATTAACTCGTTATATTCCAATTAACTGTCCTAAATTGGCAATGGTATTTTTTGTTGCCCTGTTAAACGTGTTTTACATACTTGTTAATCTGTTACACAGAGGTCCTCAGCGCACTGATCGCATTTGGATTCTTTCTTTCAAAGGAATCTTTGAAAATGATCATTCCGACCAAATTGCAGTGCTGCACACTTGACACTGTGGCTATTATTTTCATTTAAATATGGACTGGGGCGTTTTGGGATCGGTTAGCTCAATTGGCTGGAAAGCGACTTTGTAATGCAGCATGATGCCAACAGTGTACATCCAATTCTTGCACCAGCTGAGATTACAATTGAAGGATTCTCTTTCTCTGTCATTGCCTGAAGTACAAGATATTCAGATTGCACTACCACCAGTCATCTGTATCTTATCGGCGAGCAGAGCAATCGTCTGACCTAGTTTCTAAATACATGTTTCTGCATTGTCATGTATTGCATGTTGTCCTTTCCAAATGGAGGCAGTTTTACACTCTGCTGAGACATTTCAAAACTTTAGAGATTTTGAATTGAATGCACACCACCATTCAACTGTTGTTTTTGAACTTTTCTAAAAGCATTATGCCGCAATTGTTGGTTCCACTACCTGTTCATCATGTATATCAATAATATGAATGCCAATATAGCAACGATGTTTTGAAAATTTGCAGATGACTGCAGAATACGCGAGGAAGTGCATAGTGCAAAAGATTACATCAGAGGACAGCAGCACTTTGATCAGTTGAGCATTGGACATCATATACGCAGATGGAATTTAATTCACATAAATATAGGATGTTGCATTTTGGTCGTGCAAAGCAAGATAGGATTTATTCATTTAATGGCCCTGGGGAGTTTTGTCGAATAGAGAGAGATGAGTTGCAGGCAGACAGAATGGTGTAGAAGGTAGTCAGTATGTTTACCTTCATTCACAGTGCATTGAGTATAGGAATTGGGCCGTCGTTAGTGAAGTAATTGTTGAATGCTGCATTCAAATCTGATCTGCCTGTTATCGTAAATATGGTGTTAAGTTGTAAAAGTTCAGAAATGATTGACAAGGCTGTTACCAGGATTGAAGGGTTTGAACTTAAGGGAGAGATTGAATAAGCTGGAGCTTTTTTGGTTGGTTCCATTAGAGGTTGAGAGGTAACCTTACAGAGATCCATGAATTGTTGAAGACTAGCTGATGTTCTATTTCCCACATCGTAGAAGAGACCAACCCTCCAGCACATAGATTTAATTTGAGAGGAGAAAGATTTAAAAGTAAACTGAGGGGTTCCACTACCACGCAGAGGGTGATGCATTTGTGTAATTAGCTGCCAGAGGAAACAGTGGAGGCTGGAACAATTAAAACAGTGAGTGAACACGCATCTATGCGGGTACATGAATAGGATATGGATCAAATGTTGCCACATGGGACTTGAACATGTAGGGTATATGTTTGGCATGGATGAGTTGCACAGAAGGTTCTTTTGCCGTGCTGTATGACTCTACATGTCGATAGTATTAGGGGTAGTCCTATGTGGACTTGCAACTGCTGTTTTTAACATAGAATGTGCATGCAGACTGCGTATTTCCAGAATCCATTGGGAAAGTGCTATGTTCGATATTGCGAACGAGAAGGTGATCTCCTGACAAGAGAGCTAATGCAAGAGTATGGATAGCGTATGGTTAGAGGGCAGGCAACTGAAAGTCGGTGAAACCGAGTCTTGGAATGGGACTCCAGTTTCAAAATTCGCAGATTGATTCAGATCCTGATGGTCATGTGTTGGAGGAAGAGACAATGCTTTCAATCTTCAACATTTCATCTCTCTTCCTCAATCTCTGAGTTTGTTTTCAGGGGTGTGAGACAGGTGAGATTTATGACCTTATGGAGACTAAGGCGACTGGACAGAAAGCAAGCATGGCTGTTGAGATTCTGCCACCACAGTGCAAGTTCAAATGGCTGAATGGACTAGACCTTCTATGAATTTGTGAACCTTAACACATCAGCGTTAAAATTCAAAAGCAGGTGAAGACAAAGATTTACAGCCATAACGAAACATCTCAAAGAAAATCAAAAATTACAGAAGAAAGATAGCTGGTCTGGTAGCACCTTCGGCAAGAAAGGTGCTACCAGAAAGATGAAGATGTCCTGAAGTGCGATCCTCAATGCTCACCCAAAGACTTGATAAAGTTTTTAGGTTTCCTCCTTCAAATACCTTCCCAAGCAGTGCATTCCAGAAGACCACTATTTTCCAGTGAAAGCCTTATCTTCAAATATCCTCTCAAACTCAGGCTTTTTAACCTTAAAATTAAGTGCCTTGTCATCTTTCAATTCACTGCAAAGCACCACCAGCCACCACCCCACCCCATCACACACACCGACCTCACACCCCCCCCCCCCCCCCCCACCCCACACACACACACACACACATTTATTTATAAACCCAGAACTGGGCATTTTCAAAGTGAGTCAGGCTGGGAGATGTCATTATTAGATTTTACCTCATACCCATCCCAACTAACGCATTTCGGTACTTAGAGCATCATTGCTATCTGGACAGACGCAGAGAAAGTTTTAACAACGATTTCCAATTTTCTTTTTGCATAATATCTATTACAGTTAATTCAGTAGTGATTTTGGTTCTTGCACGTGGAAAGTGTGGCCTCTCTAACTGCACAACACGATGCCTGGTGGCCATGGCAATCTCCGATCTACTGTTCATTCTCGTGAATGTCATACTGTGACAACTCAATAATTATTACTTCCCAAGGAATTTCCTGGACCTCACCCCTGTGTGCAGTGCTGTCTTTGTTCTGATTCATGCAACAACAGACTGTTCCGTCTGGTTCACTGTCCCTTTCTCCTTTGATCGTTTTGTGGTCATTTGCTGCCAGAAACTGAAGAGAAAATATTGGACAGAGAAATTTTTGGCTCTGACTTTAGCGATAATTAGCATTCTGTTCTGTTCAGTAAACATTCCCTTCTATTTTCGGTTTCAACCTCGGCAGATAATTCACAATATTCCATGGGGCTGCCAAACAAAGTTAAGTTTTTTACTTAATCCTAAGTGGCAGGGATATAACTGGTTTGAGAACATTTTGACACCTTTCATCCCATTCGTGTTAATTCTGTTGATGAACGCTCTGACAGTCAGACACATGTTAGTGTCCCAGCAACGGAGAGAGTCACAAAGATACAGAGATGGAGAACCGAAGGAAGACAGTGATTTCCCTCTTCACCATATCCGTCAGCTTCATACTTCTGTGGTTACTTTACAGTACAAGTTTCTTATACTTCGTCATTAATGGAAGACCTATTGGTGCTTATCAACAAATTGGATGCCTACTGAGGGATTTCAGCTGCAGTACAAACACATTATTTTATGCAGTAACACTGGCTAAGTTCAGACCAAAATTCAGGAATACAGTTCAACAACTGGTCTCGTAAATTGGTTCTCTTAGTGACTCAGCAAACTAACTGAGAAGTCGGGAGGCAGTCGTAGTATTCCCAGTGCTGGAAATGCAAATGTACGGCCAGGAGTCCATCAGTACAATCATCTGGATATGAGTATAATACCTAGTGGGGAAGATGGGAGGTGATATCAGTCATCATTAAACATGCTTAGGAACACTCTGCTGCCCTTGTTTGCCAGACCGATTGTCACACAAGGGAACACACAGGCAACGAGCAGTACTAGACATTCAGCCCTTCGATTCTGGTCCTTCTGCCATTCCAGAAGATTGCAGTTAATCTAATTATAACGTCAAATCCACATTCATGTCTGCGCCAGATGATGAGCCCAGCCCTCCCTATCCACGACTGGACAATAGTTTATCCTTCTCTGCATTAACATTACTGAAGGATATCACATTGGGACAGCTGGTAAGGAGGCAAGAGGTGGCTGACAAGGACAGTGTAGAATGGAAAGAGGCTGGAGAAGTATTTCGAAATGATGGAATGGCTGTGAGTGATGGGTTCAACTGCAACATTAGCTCTTCATGGACTGCCCTGTTGAGGAGTGTTAAAGACAGACAGGTGGGGTCTCTGCATTTCTGCCGCAGGGGAGGAGGGGGAGGCGCAAAAACAGTCCCTTCTGCACCATGATAATTGTCAGTCTCTCTCTCTGTACAATCCGCAATAAATACTTTAATACAACAAGAGAAATGTTTCGTGTTCTGGTGATCCTCTCATCTAAATTTGAAATTATTTTCTGCTCGACTTTTTATTTTTGAAGGAATTTCTGAAGCCCAACTCCTGTACACCCACAATACTGGGATATTACACACATCCCCCCTCCGTGTCTTTCTATCTGCCATTGTGTGACTCCCTGTCCTTCTATCTCTGCCTTTCACTCTGTTTCACTGCCTCTATCTCTGTCATTCTCCCTATCTTTCAATTTCTCGCTGTCAGTCTCTCCTTCTGTTATTCTGACTGTCTCTTCTCTCTCTATTTTCGGCTTTCTCTGTCTTCTGTCTCTATATATCTCTGTCCCCATTTCTCTCAGTTTCTCTCTGTCTCTGTCACACTCTCTGTCTCTCTCACTCTTTGTCTCTCCGTCTAATTGTTTCTCTGTCTCTCTGTCTCCTCTCTCTCTCTCTCTCTCTCTCACACACACACACACTCTCTCTCTTCATCTCTTTCTCTCATTGATTAAGTGATAAACTTGACTCAGTTTAGCATATGTTCACATGCATTGGCTCAATCCCTTCCTCATCCCTTCAGTCGCTGATTATACCGCAGGAAGTGATTTTGTAAAACGCAACATGCACAGACACAACCAGAAATACCTTGACACAAAACTAATTACAGTTCTGTAAAGGTCTGTGTCCATTTGACTGTTTCTATCCCGCTCTCTCATTATGTCGCTCCCCATTCCCCGCCCTGCGCCCGGTGTCAGTGAGGGAAATTTTCTGTGTGCCTTTCTCTTCCAGGGTGCAAGGGTCTGTGTGTAGGCGGCTTTATTGTCCTTGTGGGAATGTCACTCCTCTGTGTGTCTCTTTTTTTTCTTTCTTGAATCAGTGTGCTTCTGTGACTGTAAGTATTTCTATCTATGTGCCTGCCACTGCGTTTTATACTAAAAAAAATCACACTACATCAAGTCAAAGTCTAACACGTTTATTTGGAAACACTAGCGTTCAGAGCGCCACTCCTTCATCACCTGTTGGAAGGAACAGCTCTCTGAAAGCTAGTGCTTCCAAATAAACCTGTTGGACTATGACCTGCTGTTGAGTGATTTTTAACTTTGTCCATCCCAATCTAACACCGGCATTTCTAAGTCATGACTGTGCTTTATGGTAGGGAATGTCTGTATTTTCCTCACGTGCCTTTAATGTTTTTCTGTCTGTGTGTATGTTCATTGCGTGACTGTATGTGGTTACATTCCTATAACATGTACATCTACTGAGTGTATGCGTGCACGCGCATGCCCGTGTGTATGTTACTGTCAGCATCTCATGATCTTTCTGTGACTCCATGTCTACCTGTCTCTGAGTCTCGGTGTATTGTTGTGGGAGGCCACAGTCTGCCTCGCTGTGCTCCTGTTCACGCAGGTGAGTATGTTGTTCAGATTGTGTCTACCTGCCTGTCCATGTGTCAAGATTTTTGTGCCTCCAGCAGGATCTGTGCGTTTGTTTGTTTATGAGTCTGCATCGAATTGTGTGTGCTGTTCTGTCAATACGTTTGAGTGCGATCATGTGTGTGCACAGAAATGTTCCTGTAATGTTTTGAATGTTGATGTGTAATGTCTCTTCATGTGATTGTATTGCTGTATGTGTGGGAGAATATAAGAGTTTGTCAGGGAGTGGTTCTGTTTCTGCCTGATCCTGAAACTCCCTCTCCTGAGGACGGACGAGTGAAACCTAACAGCAGATCATGGTGTGTAAATTTCTATCAATGGTTTATTACTGGGCGCCTGCTATAATTCCAAATATCAATATGTCTCATCCAATGAAGCCTGAAAGCAGAATTATCACTTCAGTACAAAGAACTAGCTAACTGAACAAGACAGGGGAATACTCAATGATAGGCAGTACACAAGGAAACTAAGCAGAAACTACTGCTTGCACCATCGGGATGAGCCAGACATGGCTCCGCCTCAGTCCGGGGACTTCCAGAAAGCAAGGAGCAGGTAATGTTTAAGCTGAGTTGGGCCGCATTCTTTTTCTGTCCCTCCTTTTTGTCTTTTGTTTTAATTTTCTTTCGTTCATCTTCTTGATATCAAAGGGGGGCCAGAGCAATGTCGGCAGGGACTTCTGGCTTTTTTAGCCTGGAGCATGAAATCTTGACTGCAGTCAGCTGGTAGCAGGGACTCCTAGCTGAGGTAGGCCTGGCGTGTAGGCTCATGGTGGCATCAGTGGGTCATCAAATTTGGCAGAGTCAGTCCCTGGTGAGGGACTCCTTGCTACAGGAGGCGTAGAGAAGGGACTCCATAGACCCTGATGAATGAAGATGAACTCCTTGTAAGCACTTTCTTTTGTTGCTCTTGCATCTTAAAATGGAGTCAGATTATGGCGTGTAACCATGCTGCTCCTTTAACAATGTTATGTTTTTCTTTTTATTCAAAGGGGGTCATAAAGTCTGAGGTTCCGATATTTCTGGAAGTATATACTTGAGAATGCTCTTAAGCCTTTCTTTCAAAACAATTTCGTAATGAAAGGCGAGTGGTTAATGCTCCCAGTTCAAGGTTTGATTTGGTTTGGTTTTAGGAAGTAGTCAATTTTTGAGTTGCTAGTAAAAGAAAATTGCTGTGTGGAATAGCTTCCTGGATTCAACAGCGGTTTTCTGCCTGACTCTCTCTTTGACATCTGTATAAGATCTGTGTTTGCTTTAGCCAAGCGGGTGTCTATGGATATGTTGCAAGTATTTCAAACAGCATCATTCAGTTGTGATAGAGTCAATTGATTTTCACATAGTCTGGATTAGTGGTGCTAGAAGAGTACAGCAGTTCAGGCAGCGTCCGAGGAGCAGTAAAATCGACGTTTCGGGCAAAAGCCCTTCATCGGGATTTTCACATACGTTATTCTACATTCGGTTCTCTTTGTTTGTGTATAAATAAATTCTGTTTTATTTAAAACAGAATAATTGGACCAGTTGAACCACTCCTGGAATATCCACTGTACACCCACTTAAAACAATAGGAAAAGTTTGGTTTTCCGCTATCTTCTTGAAACGTTTTGAGAGGTTCTGCTACATAAAAGATTGTGGCACTTTGTGGGGTTTGTTCTCTAGTTCTGAGTTGGGTTAGGATTGCCAGACTCAAAGGCTGCGAATGGCACGTATTGGTGTCGTTTTCCTCAGGGTATTGGTTTAAAAGTGCTTCCTGGAGTTATTTGGAAATGCCATCAGAATCTTTAGAAATTATTATGAGACCTGCTTAGCGTGGAAATAATGAAGTTGCCATTGGCACGAAAGACTAAAATGCAACATCACAGTCTCAGAGTAAAGTTGCGATCCTCCAGAGCTGAGGTGAAAAGAAAATGTTCAGCCAGAGCTTGGTGAACTATGGAACTTGTTTCTGGAGAAGGCAGTGAATGGCAACTCATTGAATGTACTTAAGACAATTTCCACGAGGCACAATCGTAACAAGTCTCGTTCACTAAAGAGGAAACCCATATTTCGAATGCCCAGAGATGGTACCAGCTCAGAAACTTCACCAATAATCGACATGTCCAAAGCCTTTCTCCCTGGAAAGAATGTTTACATCCACACTTTCAGCCACCTAATGAATGTGGGTGGGGATCAGCTTCTTCAATCTCTTGTCGAAACTGTAACATTCTAATTTCAGGAACGCATCACCTTTTCAACCTATAGAGATTCTAATGCGGTCAGTCAGCTGGTTCTCAAAGTTCCATGATTGGGCCTGTTGTTCTGGGCTCCATTAGGGAGACCTGGCTGACATGATAGGCATGCATGCCAGGGATATTGAGGTGCTTGATGCCTGACTGAGCTGGAAGATGCTGTAAAAGGCTACACATTTGTTAATGTTTCATTGGTGATGGGTTGCGGCCTCTGAAGAATTGTATCATGGCCAAACATTTAAACCACTCTTAGTTAGACACATGGAAGACAGTACAATGAAAGGTCGGTCGGTTAGCTTTATTTGAGAGTAGCACAAACGTTTGGCACAACATTGAGGGCCCAAGGGTCTGTACTGTGCTGCACTGTTCCTTGATTTCATTGGCTTTGAGCATGATCTCTTGCTGCGTTGGCGCAGAAGGGAGACTGCTGACTCCGCAAGTCCAAGGCGGGACTGCGGGCTGTAGTTGACACGGACCAAGGTTACTGAAATGGCAGCGGGTATCTGCTGCAACGATGGCAGAGTGTGCGCTCCTGGCTGCACTGGCCCAGATCATGAATCCATGGTGGCATCAACGGGTCATCAACTGTGACAGTGTCAGTGCCTAAACCAGGGACTCCTGATGGCTGTCTGCACAGCCGAAGGACTGAGCATCTATTGACTCTGACCGGAGATGAACTCTATTTATGGACTTGCTTTTATTCTTCTTGTCTCATTAAATGGTGCCAGATTAGAGCCACACAACATTTTTTCATGGTTTCGCTGGAAATACGTATGCCAATTAATAAATCATTAATTCAGGCAGAGGAACATGTATTTCCAATTAACGGTCAACCTGCACCTTCAAGGTTTGGACTCTGCTCCTCAGAGGAAAGATCTTCCTATTCATCACGTTCAAACCCTTGTGATTTTATTATCTGTATAAACCTCAGCCTGCGAAGCTCTAGGGAAAATCACCCCAGCCTATTCAACCTCTCCCAGTAACTCAAACATTATAACAACTGGGAACGTTCTTGTAAATCTTTTCTGTATCCTTTTAAGTTTAACAACATGCTTCGTACAGCAGGGGTACCACAGTGAAATGCAGCATTTCAAAAGTTGCCTAACCATTCTCCAGTACGACCTGAACATAGTATCTCAAATCCTCCATTTGATGCATTTATCAATAAAGACGATTGTACCAAATGTCGTCTTCTCTGCTCTGTCTACCTTCGACTCCACTTCCAAGGAATTGTCAAGTTTCACCCCAAGGCCTTTTGCTTGACCAAAACTCCTCAGGACACGAACATTACGTGTGTAATTCCTGCCCTATTTTCCCCTGTTAAATTGTACATCTCACATGTATCTGTATTAAACTCCATATGTCACTCCTGGGCCCACCGGCCCGTCTGATAAGCATAGGTGCACTTCATACATAGGTTACACATAGGTTACCTTCTTGAATGTCCATTGCACCATCAATTTTGATGTCATCTGCAAAGTTACAATTGTCCCGAATGCACTCGCATCTACACAATTGATATAAATCACATATCGCAATGCAAATTGAACCAATCCTTGCATCTCTCCGCTTGTTCAATAGTTTGCTGAACTTCCTGCAGACAGCGTCCGTGACTCTGCCTTCATCAGTCCTCTTTCCTTTTTACTTCTTTCAAAAACTCAGTCAAGTCAGTGAAACACAATTTAACAATGAAACTCCTAATCAGTCCTTGTGCTTCCAAATGCTTGTACATCTACTCCCTCAGAATCCTCTCTGTAGTAATTGCCACGAAGGTTCGGTGGATCTCATCGAGGATGAAATGCCTGATTTGGGCTGTTAATCTGAGGTAAACTCAGAGCCCTAGTTGACAGACATAAACAACAGTATCATTCAGTCTCCTCATTCGAGCTGGTCAGAGTCGATGTATTGTAAACGTTTAAATAAAAGGTGACTTGGTGAATGGATACCTGCCTCCTTGGAGGTTTACCACCCTCCAAAGCTTACTCATCCCTAACGCCAGGCTCACTGATCTCTCGTTTCCTGGTTTATCTTTGTCATCTTTCTGAAATAATGGACCACATTAAACCACTCTCCAGTCTTCCAGCACCTCAATCGTGGCCATTGAGGATCCAAATATCTCAGGAAGAACCCCAGTAATCTCTTCCCTCGCTCCACATAACGTTCTGGTGCAAACCTGATCATGTGCCGAGGATTTATTCACCTTTATACATTTGAAAACCACACGGTATCAATGTCAATTTCACGAGTTTCCTCATCTCAATTCGTCCTCTGTAAAAAGGACACATTTCAAGATGTCATTATTTATTTCTCCATGGTTTCTATCTTCCCTATTCTCCTGCACAATAAATACTGACGCGAAATATTCATTTAGTATCTCCCCATCTTCCTCATGCAAGTGGTCTTGTTGATCTTTTAGGGGCCCTTTTCTCTCCCGAGTTATTCTTAGCTCCTTAATGTCTTTGTAGAATCACTGTGGATTCTTCTTAACCCGATCAGACAAAGTTATCGTATGTCCCATTTTTGTCCTCCTGATTTTCCTCTTGAGTGTACTGCAACTGTCCTTATACTCTTCAAGAGATTCAGTAGAAGCGTTGTTTCTATACCTCATGTACGCTTCCTCTTTTTTTGACCTGAGATTCAATTTCTCTGGTCATCCAGGATTTCCTACAGCTACCATTCTTACCATTTATGCTGACACTAATGCACTGTCTCTGGGCTCTCATTATCTAATTTGTTCAAAACTTCTCTCTGGGCAGCTGCCCCTTCTACGGCATCACTGCTTCCTCATTACCTATCCCTCCACCTGTCTTTACCTTTCCAGCAAACCCAGGCACAGTGCCATCATTTCCTTTGAGCAGATTATTAATGCATAATTTGAATAGTTGTTGTCCCAATACTCAGCTATTTCAACGCCACGAGTCACCAGCCGTCACCCTGAAGAAGACCCCTTTATCCCCACTCTCTGCGTTCTGTTAGTCAGCCAATCCTCAATCCATGCCAGATTCTTGGCCATAATAACATGGATTCTCATCTTGTTTAGTAGCATCCCTATGCAGAAACATGCTAAAATGTTTTCCAGAATTCCAGATAGATCTCGACAACTGTCTCTCCTTTGTCTAACGTCCTCATTGCATCCTCTTAGCATGCTAACAGATTTGTCAGGCTTGACATCCCTTTGATGAAGCCGTTCCATCTCAGTCCTTCTTTACCATGTATTTCCAAGTAGTCTGCAATCTCATCCTTCATAATTGATTTGAACATCTTAGCAACGCCTGAGAAATGGGGACCTTGTCGATACTTTCCTGTATTCTCTTGTCACCCTTCTTAAGCAGGGGTGATTCATGAGCCATTTTCCAGTCCTCTGAAACACTTCCTGTCTGCAGTGATTCTTGAAAGATCACTGCCAACATATCTACAACCTCCTCGGCTAACTCGTTCAGAACTGTGTGACATAGATGGAAAGATGTTGGTGAATAATCATTATTGGACATTTCGGCATTTCCAGTATCTTTCTCTTCCTGATGGTAACCATACTCACGTCTGTCCCGGACTCTCTTGGAACTTTAGTATGCTGCTGCTGTTTACACTATGAAAATTGCTGCAAAGTGACCATTCACTTCCCCCGAAATTTCTTTGTTCTCCATTATAATTTCTCCAATCTCATTTACCAGTGGTCCAACATATCCTTTTGACTCTCTCTTACCTTCTGTATATCCAAAACGCTTTCAGAATCCTCATTTATGTACTACCTAGCTTACACTCATATTGCCTGTTCTTCCCCTTTATTGACGTTTTATTTATCCTTTGCCAGTTATTAAAGGTTTTCCATTCCTCTGGCTTGCCACAAATCTTCCACATAATATGTAACTTTGTTTAGGTTTTATGCTGCCCATGAATTTCCATGTCAGCCATGGTTTCCACATCCTTTCCTTGTATGTTTTTTCGTCATTGGGATGAATTTCTGCTGTCTGCCGAATTCCTAACAGGAACTCCTGCCTTTGCTGCTTCACTACCTACATTGCTGAGTTCTCCTTCCAATCAGCTCTGGCCAGCTACTTCTTCGCGTCACTGTAGTTAGCTTTGTCAGTTGTTACATCTGAATCCAGTTCTACTTTTCCAACCGTGAGCTGAATTTGACTATAATATGTTCACTGACCCCTGCGGTTACTTCACCGTAACCCCCCCTACTCAATTCATCTTCATGACACATCACCAGATCTAGAACTGTCTGTTCCCTCTGGGGCTCTAATACAGCTGATCCACAGAAAAAAAGTCTGTGGGGGAGATCTGTGGCCAACTTGATTTCCCAGTCCATCTGAATATTGAGGTGCCCGATGGTTCCTCTCATGGTGCATTTCCTACACGCCTTTTCTATCTTCTGATTTGCTTTCTGCCTGACATTCTGACGATTGCTGGAAGTCCTGTACACAAATCTTATCGGTTTATTTATCCCCTTTGCAGTTCGTCAACGCTATCCAGACATATACTGCACCTTCTTATACAATATCGCTTCTTGCTGTTGACTTAATTTCATTTCTTATTGACAAAGCAACGTGATTCTTTCTGTCCACCTGCCTTTCCTTTCGATAGGACGTGTACCTTTGTATATTTGGTCCCCACCGCATTTCATCAGCCAATTTATAGAACATAGAACATAGAAGAATACAGCGCAGTACAGGCCCTTGGGCCCTCGATGTTGCGCCGATCCAAGCCCACCTAAACTACACTAACCCACTATCCTCCATATACCTATCCAATGCCCTCTTAAATGCCCATAAAGAGGGAGAGTCCACCACTGTTACTGGCAGGGCATTCCATGAACTAACGACTCGCTGAGTGAAGAACCTACCCCTAACATCAGTCCTATATCTACCCCCCCTTAATTTAAAGCTATGACTTTAAATTAATCCCTGCCAGAGATAGTGTTGAGCTCAGTTTAAAGCAAGTACCAAGCCTGACACACTTGTTTAACATTGTTGGTGGCCATCGTTTCAGCTGCCAAAGTAAAGCTTTACTTTGTAACATTTCTTTTGTGAAGCAGTTTGAGATGGTTTATGACGTTAAAATGACTAAATAAGTGCAAGTTGAAGTAAAGTTACCTTTATACGAGCTTTAACTATCCTACTCCCATGATTGTGTGATGTTTCTGGTTTACCTTCCCCGTTGTAAGAGTGCAAAGCATGTTTACCAGTCATTCCTCATAATAGAGACACTGCCTCCGGCACCACTGGACCTGCTCTGTGACTTGGTGACTAGGACTGACTCCATTGACCCAAATGCAAAGCAACAGCACCAATTTATATATCTGTGGCACCTTCACCATACCATAATGCCCCAATTTATGTATCTGTGGCACCTTCACCATACCATAATGCCCCAATTTATGTATCTGTGGCACCTTCACCATACCATAATGCCCCAATTTATGTATCTGTGGCACCTTCACCATACCATAATGCCCCAATTTATGTATCTGTGGCACCTTCACCATACCATAATGCCCCAATTTATGTATCTGTGGCACCTTCACCATACCATAATGCCCCAATTTATGTATCTGTGGCACCTTCACCATACCATAATGCCCCAATTTATGTATCTG
>NC_057755.1:7994180-8009033 GCF_004010195.1 Chiloscyllium plagiosum | reverse complement strand
GAGGTCCCACCGTCCCCAGAAGGAACCCCAGTTATCCAAAAACCGGAATCCCTCCCTCCTGCACCATCCCTGTAGCCACGCATTTAAGTGTTCTCTTTCCCTATTCCTCGAATCTCTATCACGTGGCACGGGTAACAAGCCAGAGACAACAACTCTGTTCGTTCTAACTCTGATCTTCCAACCTAGCTCCCTGAAAGCCTGTCTAACATCCTCTGCACTCCTCCTACCTATGTCGTTGGTGCCAATGTGGACCACGACTTCGGGCTGCTCCCCCTCCCCCTCCAGGACCCGGAAAACACGATCAGAGACATCACGTACCCTTGCACCTGGGAGGCAACATACCAAACGTGAGTCTCTCTCGTTCCCACAAAACCGCCTATCTGTGCCACGAACTATCGAGTCCCCAATTACTACTGCTCTGCTCTTCTTCACCCTTCCCTTCTGAGTAACGGGGACAGGCTCCGTGCCAGAGACCTGAGCCCCGTTACTTACCCCTTACCCGTTACTCAACCTCTTCTCCTCGCCTGTTTATGTTGACTGATCTACTGCAATAGCCTGAGTCTTTCATTGACTGCCTGCCTTGTCATTGTTATCCCCTTATCTACTTAGCCTGAAGTTAAATTCCTGCCCCTCTCCATAGTCTCTGTTCTATTTACTTGTTCTAGAAATGTTGATGATGTCTCCTGAACCGTCATCCACTTCAATTAGTTTAAAGTCCTTACGATATCAATTTGCACCGTAGGTTCATCTACATGATTGTGAATGCTTTAGCAACTTTTTCCAAGTGTTTCATGTATTAAGAAAGAAATGTTTGTGCTATTATGTAACTATTACTGTTTGTTGTAGGTTTTTGTACTAAGGTATGAATGCTTACTGGAGATATTTGTGTCTATATTTAAATATTATTTAGAGTTGTTCTTGTTTGTATTATACATAAATGTTGCATGTTTCTGCTTTCCCTAAAAAAAAGACCGAAACTACTCACAGTATGCCATATGTAGTCGCACTTTCACCTTCAAAAGTGGCAGTACGTATTTTCTCCTCTTTTCCTCCGACGTCCTTGCAATAAAGAGCAATAGTCTATTAGCCTTCCCAATTCCCTACTGCACCGGTGTGCTTTCTTTTTGTGTTTTGTGCACATTTGCGCTCAAGTCCCTTCATGTTGCAGCTTCCTCCAGTTTATTTTCTCTATTTATATATTACTTTGCTCTTTTGCTCGAACTCCCAAAATGTTCAAATCCACATTTTACTACGTTATATTCTACTTGACAAAATTTTGCACACTTACTTTATCATACAATATCTCTCTGAAAACTGTTTGTATCCCCCTTGCAACTTGCCTTCCCACTATTTTGTATCATCTGCAAATCTGGATACAGTACACTGATTTACACCGTATAATCATTCTTGTATGCAATATTTAATATTGCATAAGCAGTTTATTACAAATATATATGTCCATACATATTTATGAATAATTTACTATATTTTGTCGTGTGTTGGAGAACTTTGTGTCTTTATGTAAGTGTTGTAATATATTGGAACTCTTCGTATTGGTAAATAAAAATGATATATGGAGTGAAACTGTTTCAGTTTAAACATAAATATCATTGTGCGTTGGATCTGTTTGTGTTCATGTATAAATATTGTTGTGCATTAAAGCTCTGGTTGTTTTATGTAAATATTATTGTGTATTGAAAGTATACATAATTATATATGAACAGACTTGTAATAGACATTTCATGTATGTAGACTCATTTGGCCACAAGCAGGGAAGTCTGTCCACTTAAGGGCAGATTTGTTTTTTTCTGTCGCAGGTCAAGCTAGTGGAAATCTGCAAGCTTCCCGGTCTGACACCCCATGGAGTCAGGTACAGTTCCCTACTGTCAACTTGTTTGTTTTATTTATGCACAGGAGGGGAAAGAACAACTGTTGTAACACATTCGTACATTTCTGATATATTACCCATCACTTATCCAAAGCTTTTATTAACGTTCCTCAATCAATAATTGGCAATTTATGAATCAATCCTTTCTTTTTATGTTTATTTAGACTGCGGATCTTCATTTTTGATTAAATTTCTTCATTCTCTATAACAAGAAATAATTCTAGCATCTTATGCTTACCCCCAACACAATAAGATTATTAATTAATACCATCTCGTTGCACAACAACCTGCTCCTACCACCGAATCAGAAAAACGTGTTTACTCATTTCTTCCCCAATGCATTGGTCCAAAACAGAATCGCATATGGACTTAAGCAAATTATCTTCCACAACATTATAGCTAGTTTGGTTTATCCAACCTATATATACATTAACGTCAGCATGTTTGTAGCCGAACACTGCATGTCCCCTGTTTTAGCCTTAACGTATCTCTAGTACTCTTTTGGGTCCATAGACAAACCTTACCTGTATTTACTGTTCGTTCTATTTTCTATCACTACCCGTACAGGTTCTACAGATGACTGGCAGATTAACAAAGGTGAAGACGGCGCCAGGGGTTTTCTGCTGTGACAGAGTAGAAGCGGGACAGGAGGAGGGTGCAGTGGTACTGGTAGAATGAGGTGACAGCATTACTTTCTAAAAGGCGAATGGTTCAGAGTTCTGAAGTGCAAAGCGTCTTGGGGGTCAACGTTCAGGATCTGCTAAATAGTAACATGCAGGTTTACTTACAAGTCAGGAAGCCAAGTGAGATTCCTTTCAAGAGGGCAAGAATACAAGAGACGCAGAAACTCTGCTAAGCTCTGTTCTGACTGCATTGGGACAGTGTGAGCAGTTTTGCATCCCGTGTCGAAGGAAGGATGGACTCGTGTGATGATGTCCTTGATTTTCTTTTTGGAGACTATAAAAGCAGTGATTCTGAAGGTTATACTGTCCTTGGTTTTCTTTTCAGAGACTATAAAAGCCGTGATTCTGAAAGGTCTAGGTTATAAGGTCTTTAGGGCCGATTTCATTTTACATACCAGACACTGCCTCAGGTAAAAGGCTTTCTAGTTTAAAGAAAACACTTGTTCAAGGAAATGGGTGCAACCAATTCACCCAGTTTAGCTTTTCTCTGGTTTGGTTTGGTTTCACCAGACAGAACTTGACGCTGCAAGACCCAAAAAGCAGATTCATGCTGATCAGTCCTCTCTTAGAAATCTTTCCCGAAAGAAGATGTGTTTGATTTTTTTTTCTTGGTTGCTTAGGAGCGTTTATGGGGATTGTTGCAAGTATTTGGAACAGCATCATTTAGTTGGGGTAACCTGCTGGATTTTCGGATGCGTTAAGTTATTTTATATTCTCTTCTCTTTTGTTTGAGCTTCATTCGGTAATCTTGTAAATAAAATCTGTTTTGGTTAAAGTGATTTGACCAGCTGCACCACTCCGAGAATATGTGCCTGGCGCCTGCTTAAAACATATAGCAAAGTCTAGGATACTTTCACGAAATATTTTGAGGGGGAGGGACCTGGGGCATAGTACGAGTGTTGAACGCGGTCCAGAGAAGTTGGACAAGAATGATGCTGGAGATGCAGGCCATTCATAAGAGGAGCAGTTTCCAGCTCTGGGTCCATACTCGATGGAGTGCAGATGGATGAGAGAGGGAAAGACTGAAACTTACAGAATACTGACAGGCCCGTATAGCGTGGAAATAAAGAAGATGGAGCCATTCCTAGGAACGACGAGGATGCAACAGCACAGTCTCAGAATGAAGTGGAAATCCAATCAAACTGAGGGGTCGAGGAAATTCTTCAGCCAATGCCTGGTGAAACTGCAGACCTCATTGCCAGACATGGAAGTGAATGGCATGTCATTGAGTGTATTTAAAACAAAGATATATAGTCTCTTGATAAATAAAGGGATCAATGCTTAAGGAGAAAACATCAAAAAGTGTCACCCTGGAAAACATCACCAGGTCCGGCAGCATCGGAGGAGCAGCACAGTCAATGATTCGGGCATAAGCCATTAATCAGAAATGTGTGCAGGGGTGTCGGGACGAGGGGAAGGTGGCTGAGAGAAAAAGAGGAGGTTCGGGGTGGGGAGAAGTTAACTTGGAAGGCTAGGTGGATGTAGGTATGGGTATGATTGTAATAGGTCTTTGGGGAAAGTGGAGAGGAAAGTGGGAAGGTGCAACTCCATGTTTTGCAACCCCTCTTAACTTTGCTGCCTTCCCAGGTTTTGTGCTCTTTCCTGACTGAATTATCACAATCACCTCCCAACTGCACACATCTATAGCATTCCCTATTATCTTCTTCTCCCTATTATCTTATCTTACTCTTCTTTTTCTCTCTCAACACCATTCCTCCACTCCCTACCCTGCCACATTCCTGATGAAGAGCTTATGCCCGAAATGTCGATTCTCCAGCTCCTCCCAGACTTCCTGACCTGCTGTGCTTTTCAAGTGCCACAGTTTTTGATCCTGCCTCTCCATCATCTGCACTTTGTTCTCTTTCTGTCATCGCTTTAGGAGAGAACACAAGAAAATGGGTTTGAGAATCATACCAGCCATAATCAAAAGTCAGAACAGACTAGAATGGTCTAATTCTGCTCCTACGTTATGGTGTTACAGCTGTAAGCTTCCAAGAGGCAGAAGTTGGTAAGAAAGGGAGAGGACAGTGCGAGGGCGCAAGGATAGGAAGGTGAGATTGCGAATGATGAAAGAGTGAAGGATGCAGCAAGGGCTGGAACAAGGTAGAGAATGGTCCTGTGTCATGGAAAGCAGGAGCTTAGACCACTGTAATTCAGTGATGCATTTGATTCCTTGAAATTTGATTGGTAAGGTAGCATTTATTCCGCAGGTACAATATAATTTTACCAGGAAACTGCATCTTGTTCTACCAAACGCTAGATGAATTGTTATATTTGTGTTTTGATTGAGTCCTGAGATGTGGTAACAAACATACAACTACCTGGTTCAAGTCATCCACTTGTTGCGTGTGTTCAATGGAAATGCATTCACCGTGATCCCATTCTGTAGAAAACGTGTTCGGCATGACAGTTTCCTGTGGTAGAAGTGCGCCCATGATTTTTGAAGGAGGGCTAATAAATGGCTGCATGCTTTGATGTGTGCTCTTGTGTCAATTCAATGCTGTGAGATGTGATTGATTAGTCCTTCTAATTGTGCATTGTCGCTTTATGTTCTTGGCCACTTGTAAACAGATCAAGATATTGATGTATTCTTCCAGTCTGTTTCCATCCAAAGAATGCACGCATCATCAGAAAACAGTTGACGATTGAACAATAACTGTATCTGTTAACTGGTGCGTTATTAAGGATCTCCTGAAAATCACAAAGTAACACTTCAGAAAGAACTCTGTTCTTGAATTTATGAGGCATGTGAAAGAAGGGTTTACCTCAAGTCAAGGATACTGAAGCACGACAATCTTGTGAATCTGTTCCTTTTCTCTTTCACGTGGCCAGCTTCATTGTACTCCAAACGGAGTTTGATTACACTTTCCCCAATCTTTGAGGGTTTTGAGTAATGTTCGGCGATGACTAGGGGACGTCTCCTTTGAAGAGTACCTATCCACGTCCTATATAAAGGAAATCCACATTTCCACTGTTTTCAGATCGCACCAGCCCGAGAAATCTCGCCAATAGTCGAGACATACAAAGACCATTGCCGCACAACCACCGTTTCCATTCTCACATTCCTCCACCTAATGAGCATCGGAGTAACCCGGGGATAAGCTTTTTCGATCTCTTGCCCGACTTGCAAAATTCTACTTTCAGGAAGGCATCGCATCTTCTCCCTGTAGTTATTGTAATGAGGTCAGCCAGCTGCACCTCATAGGCTATGGGTTCGCTGATTGGGCCTGTTTATCAGGGCCAATTAGAGAGGCCTGACCGACATGAAAGGTTGAATGTCAGGGATATAGAGATACTGAATGTCTGACTCAGTGAGAGCCCTTAACAAAAGCTATGTATTTGTCAATGAAGGGCAGTTGTCAAGGGCAGGTCATATCTTATAAACCTCAATGAGGTTTTTTTGAGAAGGTGACCAAGCATGTACAAGAGGGTAGGGCAGTTGACATGGTATACATGAACTTCAGTCAAGCTTTTGATAAGGTTCCACATGGTACGCTGTTGGAAAAACTGTAGAGGCAGGGGATTGATGGTGATTGAGCAGTTTGGACTACAAACCGGCTTTCTGAAAAAAGGCAGCGAGTGGTGGTTCTTGGAAAATATTCAGCCTGGAATCCGGTTACTAATGGTGTGCCACAAGGATCTGTTTTGTGACAACTGCTGTTTATCATTTTTATAAATGATTTAGGCGCAGGCATAGGTGGGTGGATTAGTAAATTTTCAGATGACAGTTTGGAAGAATGCTACTGGTTGCAGGGGGACGTGGATAAACTGCAGAATTGGGCGGCACGGTGGCACAGTGGTTAGCACTGCTGCCTCACAGCGCCTGAGGCGACTGACTGTTCAATTCCCGCCTCAGGCGACTGACTGTGTGGAGTTTGCACGTTCTCCCCGTGTCTGCGTGGGTTTCCTCCAGGTGCTCCGGTTTCCTCCCACAGTCCAAAGATGTGCAGGTCAGGTGAATTGGCCATGCTAAATTGCCCGCAGTGTTAGGTAAGGGGTAAATGTAGGGGTATGGGTGGGTTGCGCTTCGGCGGGTCGATGTGGACTTGTTGGGCCGAAGGGCCTGTTTCCACACTGTAATGTAATGTAATGTAAAAAAAAAATGTAATGGGCTGAGATGTGGCAAATGGATTTCAATGCAGCTAAATGTGAGGTAATGCACTTTGGGAAGAATAACAGGAAGGCAGAGTACTGGGTTAATGGAAAGATTTTTCGTAGTGTGGATGTGCAGAGGAATCTTGGACTCCATGTACATAGATCCCTGAAAGTTGCCACCCAGGTTGATAGTGCTACTAAGAAGACATACGGTTTGTTAGGTTTCATTGCTAGAGGGATTCAGTTCTGGAGCCACAATATCATCCTGCAACTGCGGCCACAGTTGTAATATTCTGTACATCTCTGCTCTCCATATTTCGGGAATGATGTGGTAGCATTGGAAAAGGTGCAGAGGAGATTGACCAGGATGCTGTCTGGTCTGGAGGGAATGTCTTATGAGGGAAGGCTGAGAGAATTGGGTCTGTTCTTATTGGAAAGAAGAAGGCTAACAGGGGATTTGATAGAGACATACAAGATGATCAGAGGTTTAGATAGGGAAGACAGTAAAAGTCTTTTTTCCTGGGATGATGATGTCAACTTGTACGAGGAGGCATCACTACAAATTGAGGGAGGATAGATTTAAGACAGATGTCTGAGGCAGGTTCTTTACTCAGAGAGTGGTATGGGCATGGCATGCCCAGCTTGCCAATGTAGTTAACTCAGCCACACTCAGGAGATTTAAACAATCCTTGGACGAGCACATGGATGATGATGGGACAGTGTAGTGGGGACGAGATGGGAACAGTTCACAAGTCAGCGCAATATCGATGGCCGAAGGGCCGCTGTATTGTTCTCAATCTCCGTTAAGAAAGGAACACCTGTCCTTATTTGAAATGTATGGTCTTTTCTGCGGAGAAAACTGAGTTAAGGTTTTGAGTCCAGTGACGCTTCATCAGAAAAATATGTTCTAAAGAAGAGGGATTCTGGATACGAAAAGTTAACTCCCTTTTTCTGTCAATAGATGTGGCCTTACCTGTTGATTTTATCCAACTGTTTTTGTTGCAGTTCATGTTTCCAGCATCCACAGCTCTTTGATTTATCATTAAAATATTTAATATTACAACGTGTTTCACAGGAGCAATTCTTGGAATCACAGAACCTTATGCCATAGAAGAGGTAGGTTGGGTCATTACACTTACCTGATCAAAGCTGCATCAAACTGATACTCATTTCAGCTTCCAGCGCTCGGCTCATATTCTCGAACGACAAGACACATCATTTGCTCATCCAAGTGCTTTAAGACTCTGAGGTTTCTCGCCTCAGCTATCCTCCCAAGCACTGTATTTCACTAACTCACTAGTATCTTTGGGAAAGCCTTCCCCTCAAGTTTAAACCACTTGCTTTTCAAATTAAAAATTATGCAATCTTGTTGTTTATCAGTTCCTTGCCCCACGGAAGACGTGGAGATGCTGATCTTGGACCAGGGTGGTCAAAGTTAAAAATCACAAAACGCCAGGTTATAGTCCAACAGGTACGTTTGGAAGTGCAAGCTTTTGGAATGCTGCTCCTAAGTCAAATAGCTAGTGGAGCCGGAAAATAAGACATAGAATTTATAAAAACAAAGTGTAAAACACTGGTGCAATATGTTGAACAAACCGAGATTGCTGTTCAGCTTTTCATCTTTAAAATCAGGTTCCAGGTTTTAATTCATTAATACATAAATCCCATAACTTCTTCCAAGTCACATTCACGAGATAACTTAAGGTTTTCTCAAAACAAAAGGTGGCATCTCAGGTCAGACAAAGCATTAAAGGTATAAGGTTAGAGTCAGTATGTATTCCAAACTTGGGTCAGACTGGTCCTGTTTCCAAAGTAGGAAGTTATAAACTGTGACATGGATTGACTGCCTGCAGATTTTGTGTGTGTTTTTGTGCAAAATCGAATGCATCTGCGAATACAATTCTACAAATGTAAATTCAGCCCGTAGACTTCAATGTGTGTGTGCATGCAAGTGAGAGAGGGAGGGAGAGAAAGAGAAAGAGAGAGTGAGAGAGGGAGACAGAAAGGGAGAGTGTGACTGCGTGTGTTTACTTGATAGATTGTGTGCGTGTTTTTAATATTGTAAATGGCTATGAGACGGCGTGTGCATGGTGTGAGTGGGGCACTGTGTGTGTATATGTGCCTGAAAGTGTACATGGCGATGAGAAAGGGTCTGCGTGAGTGTGTGATTACGAAAAAGTGAGTGCGCAGGTGTGGATGCATACTTGTTTGTGAGTGTGTGTGTATACTGGATTGGGGTCACCTGAAATTAACCCAATGTCCTGACTGATGCCATCCTAATGGTTATCGAAATTGGCTATCAGCCTCTACACGGTCACTCTGTGTTGTTGGATAAAAGCAAGTTACTGCGGATGCTGGAATCTGAAAGCAAAAGAGAAAATGCTGGAAAATCTCAGCAGGTCTGGCAGCATCTGTAAGGAGAGAAAAGAGCTGACGTTTCGAGTCTAACTGACCCTTTGTCAAAGGTCAGTTGGACTCGAAAAGTCAGCTCTTTCTCTCCTTACAGATGCTGCCAGACTTGCTGAGATTTTCCAGCATTTTCTCTTTTGGCACTCTGTGTTGTAGCTTGTCCCAAAGTTTGCCTTGGAGGATAGACACCGAAGATGCGAGGCCAAATCTCCTTGACTTGTTGAAGTGTTTCCCGACTGACAAGGAAATGGAACCCTGTGAGACATTTTCGATTTTGTCGATCCATCTTAAAACCCATTGTAGGGGACCCCCAGCTTATGTTGTGACATTACAGCTTTCATACAGAAACTCAGCACCACGGACCAGTCAATCCAGGAACATTCCTCGACACAGTGAACATTTTGACACTTTACACCAACATTCCCTATGATGACGGCATCACTGAAACAGCCTCAGTTCTTAATGTCAATAACTGCCAATCTGTGAGCACCGTACTACAACTTACATGCTTCATCTTTGACCACATCGTATTGACATTTGACAACTAGTTCTTCATGCAGACACTGCGAACAGTCATGTGATCAAATGTGCACCCCAAAATGCCAACACTTCCATGTACACGTTTGTCTAACTCTTCTTCGCTTTACAGGTCCTCCAACAAGCACTCTACACCAGATATATTAATGACATTTCCCTCCTCTGGACCCATGACGAAGAGTCACTGAAACAACTACACTGATATCAACAAGCCTCACCACATGGATTACACTTCAGTATTTGTCTCATTCTTGGACACATGCATCTTCATCAAGAACAGGCACCTCAGTACCTCACTCTCCCACAAACCCACCGATAACCTCACAAGTTCAAGCTCCCACCCCAAAAAATATAGTCGTCCCCTACGGAGAAGTCTCCTGCATACACAGAATCTATTCAAATGAGGAGGAAGGTGACGGACACCTGATGGTGCTGAAGGATGCTCTCATACGAACAGGGCATGATGCTCAACTCTTTGATCGTCAGTTCCAACGTACCACGGTGAGAAACCATGATGACCTCCTAAGGAGACAGACACGGATATTACTCAGAGGGTACTCTTCGTTGTCCAGTACTTCCCAGGTGCACAGAAAGTACGCCATGTTTGTCACAGACTACAAGACATTATTGATGAGAATGAGCACTTCGCTAAGACCTTTCCTACACCTCTATTTCTTGCCTTTAAACAATTGTCAAACCTGCAATAGACAATTGTTTGCAGTTAACAACCTGGATTTCAGGACGAAGTCGCCCACAACTCCATGCAATTCTATCGTAGCAATCACTGCAAGAGATGTGGGCATGATCACTATCATTACACATGGGGACATTACCAACCATGTGCTTTGCAGATGTTCATGTGACTCAGCCAATGTTGTCTATCCCATATGCTGCAGGCAAGGATGGGGAGACAAAGCGAAAGCTCTGGCAACAGATGAATGGACACCACACACAATCACCAAACAGGAATGTTCCCGCCCAGTCAGTGAACACTTCAGCAGTCAGGGTCATTCAGACTCGGATCTTCGGGTGACCGCCCTCCAAGGCAGACTTCAGAGTATACAACAACGGAGAGTGTCCGAGCAGAGGCTGATAGCCAGGTTCAGCACCAATGAGTATAGCCTCAACTGGAACCTTGCATTCGTGCCACACTACAGGTAACCCCAAAACACTGTACTCTCGCACACACTCACACACAAGGACACACATACACACAGCCCTACATAGTCACACACTCACGCAGACCTGCTCTCATACACTCGGTCTCTCTTGGGCATGCACGTGCGCACACTACCACACACATACATACTCTCTTTCTCTCTCACACACACATTCACACACATACAGTATCATAAGCACACGCACTTTCTTACTCTCTCTCTCTGTCTCTCCCCCCCCCCCCCCCTCTCTCATTTGCACGCAAACACGTGAAAAGTTCTGTGTGATGAATTAGCATTTGCAGAATTGTATTTGCTGGTGCAATCTATTTTGTTCAAATAGCACGCAAAATGTGGGCACTCAATCCATGTCACATTTTATAAATTCCTACTTTGGGAATAGCACAAATCTAACTCAAGATTGGAATGCCTGCAAACTCTAACCTCACATCATTAATGCATTGTCTGAGCTGAGTTTTTTTTATATACAACCTTGAGTTACCTTGGGAATGTGCATTGAAAGTAGGTCTGGGATTACATATTATTGTGTCGAAACTTGGAACTCAGTTTAAAAGATGAAAGACTTAACAGCAATCTAGTTGTTCAATATCTAACATCAGTTGTATGACACTATGATACTTTGCAATAAATTCTGTGTCCTACGATCCTGTTCCACTAGCAACCTGATGAAGGACAGCACTCCAAAAGCTTGTACTCCAGAAGAATCTGTTGGACTCTCACCTGGTGTTGTGTGTTTTTAACTTTTCCATTTACTTCAGACCAGAATTGAGCAGCTCCAAACTACTATTTTTAGATTTGATCTCTGTAATGGAAAATTATCCATTTACTGTGAAATTAATTACCCATTGACTGTGAAATTTGATAGAGAATGCTTTTCTTTAACTTAATGCTGTATAAGATAAAAAATACTTTGATGAAGGTCTGAAGTCAGCTTATCTCTGTTTGAATTCTGTAAACATTCAACTCGACCTTGCGATAGTCGAACTCAGTGAAAGCTAAAGAACTGTTATGTCTAAGACCAGGGGATTCTCCCTTGAGAGTGTGATAAGAAACAGAATAAAGCAAGTGTCTGTACCATGCTAAGGCACTCCTTTACATTAAGGCATCTAGCATTTGTGTACTAGAGTCACTTCTGCAGAAGTAAAAATAAAGCTCCTTTCCTGGCTCTTGCTAATAGTTGAGTCAAGTCGATTTAATTTTCACGACAATCTCTGACACCTCCCAAATGACCCACTTAGGTGTTAAGATCTTCCAAAGATCGGAGAGTTACCAAAGCTGTTCAACCAATATTTTTTTTATTTTATTTTGTCTTCTGTTTCTTGCAGTTAATGCCCTCATGATTTTTGCCCTCGCACAGGGAAAGTGCGGCCTTTCTACTTGCACCATGCGATGTTTATTGGCTATGGCAACAGCGGATCTACTGTTCATTGGCACGAACATTATACTGAATCGACTGATGATCTATTACTTCCCGAAGTGTTTCCTGGACATAACCCCTCTGTGTAGTTCTATCTTTGCCCTGGCTAAGGCAGCCACAGAGTGTTCGGTCTGGTTTATAGTCCTTTTCTCCTTTGATCGTTTTGTGGCCATTTGTTGTCAGAAAATGAAGAGAACATATTGGACAGAGAAAGCTTTGGCTGTGGTGGTAGCTGCAACTGGCATTCTGCTCTTTTCAAACAACATTCCATTCTATTTTCGATTTGAACCTAGGAAGATAATTGACAATGTTCCGTGGTACTGCCGAATAAAGTCAAATTTCCTTACTGATCCCAAGTGGCTGGGGTTTAACTGGTTTAGTCACATTTTAACCCCTTTTATTCCATTCGTGTTAATTCTGCTGATGAATAGTCTGACAGTCAGGTACATTTTAGTGGCCAGTCGAGTCCGCAGGAGACTGAGGGGTCAGAGGAATGGAGGAAGTCACAGTGACGCAGAGATGGAGAACCGAAGGAAGTCGGTGATTTCCCTCTTCACCATATCCATCAGCTTTATACTTCTGTGGTTCGTATATGGTATACATTTCATATACCGTAGGATTAATGGAAAATCAATTGGAGAATCCAATATTTTTCCACAAGTCGGAGAAATGCTCAAGGATTTCAGCTGCAGCACAAACACATTTTTTTTTATGCAGTGACTCTGTCTAAGTTCAGAGCAAAGTTCCGGAATGCGGTGCAACAGCTTGTCATATAAATTGTTCACTTAATGACTGAACAAAGCAAATGAGAGAGGGAGGCAGCCACAGTGTTCCCAGTACAGGAATTGCATACGTACAGCCAGAATTCTATAATCACAATCGCATGGATAACACCCAGGGGTGGATAGGGAGGCGGAAAATATAATGAGTCATCATTCAGCACAATCAGGAACGTGCTGCTATCCCTGACTGACGGATGGATTGAATGACACGGGGACACACAGACAATCAGCAGCATTAGGCCATTAAGCCTGTCAAGTCTGGATCACCTGCCATTCCAGAAATTCGTGAATCATTCAATCATAAAGTCAAATCTGCATTTCCGTGTACGTCTCAGGACTACACCACACACCCCAAATGTAAAAGGAATCTATCCATTTCGGTCTTCAAATTATTGCATAGCATGACAAAGGGACTGTAGGCAAAGGGCAACGGATGAGAGTAGGGGGAGGGGTGGTGCATTGTGAAGCATGGAAAAAGTTTGGTAGAGTGATTTGAAATGATGGACTGTCTGTGTGTGATGGATTCAGATGGAACATTGGGTCTTCACGGATTGCCTTGTCGATGAGTGTTAAAGACCAGCAGGAGGGATTTCTGCATTTTCTCTGGAGGAGATGAGGGGAGGGACACAAATATTCCCCCTGCACCATGATGATTGTCAGGCTCTCTCTGTTCAGCTCGTAATAAATGCTATGTTAAAACAAGAGAAAGGCTCCGGTTGCTGGTGATTCTTTTGGCTGTATTGTTTATTGTTTCGTGTACTTTTGTTTATTTTTAATAGGCTTTCTTAAGCCCAGTCCCATTTCATCACATCACAAATATATTGCCGCCCTCTCTCTCTCTATCCAGCTATCTAACTTTCTGTCTCTCTCTCTCTCTTTCCTCCTCCCCCACTCTCTCTCTCTCTCTCAGTCTTTCACGTTTTTCTCAACCTTTGGCTTTCTCTCTCTCATTATTTCTCAGTTTGTTGCTGTCAGTCTCTCTCTCAGTGTCTCTCACTCTGATTGTCTCTCACTCTATCACTCTCACACTTGGTCTGTCTTCTCTTTCTATATTTCTGTCTCTTTCTCTGTTGCTGTCTCTCACACTCAGTCTCTCTTTATTTCTCGCACTGTCTCTATCTTTATCTGTCATTCTCTGTCTGCACCTCTCACTCTTTGTATCTTGTGTAATCCATTCTCCATATTTCTCTCTGTCTTTCTCGTTTATTTCTCTCCCTCTCTGTTTCTCTTTTGCCCCCATTGAACTTCTCAGATACGTATGTCAGTTTGCACATGCTCCCATACATTGGGTCAAATCCCTTTCTGATACCTTCATTTCCTGATATGTTTCCCCAGGTAGAGATTTTCCAAATTACAAAATGCATAAATACAGCCAGCAATAACTTGCCACGATAGTAATTACAGTATATGCACTGCCCCACCATCTCTTGCGCTTTGTTTGTCCATCTCTCTCTCCCTCTCGCTCCCCTCAGCTGAGGGTCTCAGTGCGTTCCCTATGTAGGACTATATCATTGCCTTAGTGGGAATGTCACTGTGTCTGTGAATAACACGTGGTTTTTGTCCTTAGATGAGACTTTGATCCACTTTGTGAGTGTGTTGTTGTGTTTGTGTGTTGCTTTTATTTCCACTGTGTGTGAGTATTTGGCTGTATGTCGGTACCTATATATTGTGGTACATCTTGGGTATGTTATCGAGTCTGTTGAGAAAGTACTTCAGTCACTGTGAGCGTTTTTATGTATGTCTGTGACTGTTACTGGATAGTGTTGTGTCAGCGTTTTGCACACGAGCATCTGTTGCATTTATGTCTGTGTATATGCTGCTTGTGGCTGTGCTTAGTTATAGTGTGTGTGTGTGTGTGTGTGTG
>NC_057755.1:7970091-7994159 GCF_004010195.1 Chiloscyllium plagiosum | reverse complement strand
GTGTGTGTGTGTGTGTGTGTGTGTGTGTGTGTGTGTGTGTGTGTGTGTGTGTGTGTGTGTGTGTGTGTGTGTGTGTGTGTTTTGCTATTGCATTTTATTATGGTTCTGTGACTCTATGCATGTATGTGTCTCTGAGTGTGGGTGTGAGTTTGTGTCTGCCTGACTGTTCAAGTAGATGAGTGTATTGTTGAGACCGTGTTTGGCTGCCGAGACTTTCTATGTGTCCAAAACGATCTCTCTGTATCTCTGCATTTGTTTATGAGTGTCATTCTTTGCCCATACCAAACTGTTTCTGTAGCTCTGTAATTGTGCTTGAGTATGTGTATAGCAACGTTTCTACAAGATCTTGCATGTTGGAGTCTAATGCCTTAATGTATAACTTTATTTCTTAATATGTTTGTGGATGTGAGTGTGATTTGGTGTCTGCGTATAGATGTGTTACTAATATTCCAGAATGACTGTGTGTATATGTGTGTGTTTGTAAGGATGTGGTTGTGACTGCCTCATCCTGAGACCCCGTTTTGTGAAAAGTGACGACTGATCCCGACAACAGGTCATGGTTCACAGATTGCTATCCATGGAGTATTTCTCGCAACCTGGGAAAGTTTCAAATATTAGCATCTCTCCCCAAAAAACTCTGAAAACTGAACTTTTATTTCGGGTCAAAGACCTAAGACTAATTGACTGAACAAGACAAGGGAATAATTAGTAAAAGGCATGACACGAGGAAACCGAGCATACTGGTGCAATACCAGGATGAGCTGAACACAGCTCCACCTCATCCCAGGGTCTCGTAGCATGGAAGAAGCAGGTTCGTATTTAGGGTGAGCCCATCCGCATTCTTTTTCTCTCCCGCCATTTTGTCTTCTGTTTTCTTTTTCTTTTTTTCAGCAGGGAGGCCAGAGTAGTGTCGATTGGGACTGCTGGCTTCATGGGACGGGAAAACGGGTCCTTGGCTGCTGTAGATCCAGACTGGGGACTCCTGGCTGCAATAGGTCTAGAGTGCAGAGTCCTGTCTGTGTTATGCTCAGACCGAGGGCACCTGGAGGCGTTCGATCCGGAGCATGGACTCCTGGCGGCATCAGCAGGTTGTCAACTGTGGTGGTGTCAGTGCCCGGACCACGGACGCCTGGCAGTGCTGGGCTGAGAGAAGCAACTCTCCAGACCCTGACCAATGAAGATGAATTTTGTTTACATACTTTCTTTAGTTTTTCTTGTACTTTAAAATGGTGCTGGATTGGGGTGACGATACATTTTTCATGTATTTGTTCGAAATATATGTGGCAATAAGTAAGTCATTCATTCATTCATTCATTCATAGGAACAGATATTTCCCGCTTCCCCATAAAAATGTGCTTTCTAGTGTTGGACTCCTCTCCCTTGGGAAAAAAGAGCATGCTATTCACTTTATCCATGTCCCTCGTGATTTTATCGTCTCCATAAACTTCTGCCTCTGATTCTCTAGAGAACACAATCCCAACCTAATTAATCACTCTCTATCGCTCTCAAGTGCCTACATGGGTAAAACCTTTGTAAATCGTTTCTGAACCCTTTCAAGTTTAATGCCATCTTTCCTATAGCAGGGAGATCAGAGTTGAACACAGTATTCCAAAATTGGCCTAACCGGTGCAATATGACATCTAAACGCCGAAATTTGATGCATTAATCAATAAAGGAAATTGTATCAAATGCCTTCTTCTCTATTTTGTCTACCTGCGCATCAACTTTCAAGGAACTACCAACGTCCACTCCAAGTCTTCTTTGTTCACCAAACACTGCTCAGAATTTTAAAATTAAGAGTATTAGACCTGCCATAATTTCCCCTACCCAACTGTACCACTTCACATACATTTATATTAATCTCCATCTGCCAGTCCTTGGCCCAACGGCCCATCTGCTCAAGGTCCAGTTGCAGTCTCATATAATCTTCTTGACAGTCCATTGCACCATCAATTTTGTTGTCATCTGTAAACTTACAATCGTCCCTACTGTATTCACATTTACCCAGTTAAAATAAATCGCAAACTGCAGTGGAACCAGCACCAATCATTGCAGTTCTCCGGTGGCCACATGTAGCCTTGTTGAGCACCTTGCTGAAGTCTCCACAGACAACGTCCACCACTCTGCCTTCATCAGACCTCTTTGTCACTTCTTTAAAATAAACTCAGTCAGGTTAGTGATAATCGATTTCCAATGCATAAAGCTTTCTTGTCTATCTCTCATCAGTCCTTGTCTTTCCAAACACATGTAAATAATGTAGTGATTAGAATGAAGACCCGGTATATTACATCGAATGTGAGATCCCTGGTTGGGCCTGTTTACCCAGGCTAATCATGGATCCCTGGCTAATAGATACTGACAAGGAGTCTCACAGTCTTCCAATTCTTGTAACTGGATTTGATCAAGCTTTATTGTGCACGTGTAAATAAAAGACAACATTGTGACGGGAACACTCCCTTCTTGGAGTTATTTCTCCCTTCAAAGCTTTCTTATCACTAAACCAGGCTCACTGGTCTATAGTTCGCTGGCTTTTACTTGCTATCTTGTATAAATAATGGCTGCACATTATGCGTTCTGAGTTAGAACATAGAACATAGAACAATACAGCACAGAACAGGCCCTTCGGCCCACGATGTTGTGCCGAACATTTGTCCTAGCTTAAGCACCCATCCATGTACCTATCCAATTGCCGTTTAAAGGTCACCAAAGATTCTGACCAAAGTTGTCCAGCATAACCTCGTCTGTAATAACGATACTTATCAAGACATCACTGATCTTTTTCTGCAAGTTCTCCAATGTTCTACTCATTAATAAATACTGACGTGAAATATTTATTTAGTACTTCACCCACCTACTACAGTTTCACATGTAGGTAGCCTTGCTAAATTCTAAGGAACCCAAAGATCCACCTTGTTCTTCTTTTGTCCTTAATACATTCATAGTCTCCCTTTGGATTCTCATTAACCCTAAGCGACCTCATGTCCCATTTTTGCCCTCCCGATTTCCTTCTTGAGAATACTGCAATTGCACGTATACAGTTTTAGGTATTCACTTGACCCATATTGTCTATACCTGACATATGCTTTCTTCTTTTCCTTAACCATAAGCCTCAATTCTTGTTGTCATCCAGCATTCCCAACAGCTACCATTCTTGCCCCTCGCACTGATAGAAAGGTCCAACACTGGGCTCAAGTTATATCATTCTTCAAAGCTTCCCACTATGCAGCTGTTCCTTCTACAGCCTCGCCACTTCCCTAACACGATCTCTCCCTCCACCTATCTTGTGACTTCTGCAAACGTCGCAACAATGCCTCAGTTTGTTCATGCAGATCGTTAATTTGCAACGAGAATGCTTGTGATACCAATACACAGCCCTATTCAGCATCATGCATCACCAAATATCATCCTAAAAATGAATCATTTATCCCCACTCTCTGCCTTCTGTCATTCAGCCAATTCTCTATCCATGCCCGCACATTGCTCAATAGGATCGCATCTTATTTTGCAGCCTCCTGTGCAGGGCTTAGCCAAAAGTCTTCGGGAAATCCAGAGATCATGTCCAATGGCTCTCTTTTATCGAACTCTCTCATCAGAGCCTCAAAGCATTCTAACATATTTGTTAGGTATGACATCCCCTTGATGAAACCGTTCCATCTCAGCCCTCCTTTATTTACAAGTAGTCTGCGATCTCATCCTTAAAAATTGACTTCAAAGTCTTAGCGATGACTGAGGTCAAATGAGATGGCTATTATTTTCTGTCTTCCTGTCACCTTTCCTGAACACAAATGATTCATGAACTATTTTCCAGTCCTCTGCGAACCTTTCTCGGGCCAGGGATTCCTGAAAGATCAACACCAATGCCTCTATAAGCTCCTCAGCTATCTGCTTCAGAACTGTGGAAGAAGGTCTGTGAGGTCCCAGTGATTTATAGTTATCACACGTTTCAGCTATCCCAGTACCATCCTCTTCGTGGTGGTAATCGAAATCGCCTCTGCCCCTGACTGTCTTGAACTTCTGGTACGCTGCTGTTGCCTCCACTCTGAAACTATTGCAAATTACCCATTCAGTTCCTCTCAAATGTCAGAAGTAGTTCTCCATTACTATTTCTTCAGCCTCATTTTCCAATGGTCCCACATTCACTTTTGCCTGTCCCTTACCTTTTGTATATAAATAAGGATTTTGCAATCTTCATTTATATTACGACCGAGCCTACCATCAATTTGCATCATTTTCCCCCTTACAGATGTTTTAGTCATCCTTTGCTAGTTTTTTAAAGGTTTCCCAATCCTATAACTTGCCACTATTTTTAAGTGACTTCCATTTGATTTCATCCAGTCTCTGACATTCCGTTCAACCTTAGTTGCCTCATTCTCCTTTTAGTATGCTTCTTCTTCATTGGGATGAATTTCTGCTCTGTACCGTCAATTACGATAAGAAACTCCTAACATTGCTACCCTACTCTTTCCAATCAACTGTGCACAGCTCCTGCCTCATGACTTTGTAGTTAGCTTCATTCAATTGCAATAGTACATTTGTTTCTAGATTCTCACTCTTAAACGGTTAGCTGAATTTCGTTATACTATGTTCACTGGCCCTTCTGGTTGCTTCGCTTTAGCATCCCCAATCAAGTCTGGCTCATAATAGACTACGAAATCCAGAAGTGCCTGTTGCCTTTTGGGCTCCATCACAAGTTGCTCCAAATATAACAAATCTTGAAGACGAGATGGGTGACCCACTCGATTTTCTGTGTATTGAGGTGACCCATTATTCCTGTACTATTGTCGTTCCTATGGACCTTTTCTATTTCCTGATTTATTTTCTGCCTCACATCCTGAATACTGTTGAGAAGCCAGGACACAACTCTCATCAGAGTCATATTTCCTTTGCAGTTCCCCAATTCTACCCAGAATGATTTTACACCTTCTTACTCTATATCACATCTTGCTATTAATTTAATTTAATTTCTTACTAACAAAGCAAGCCCACCCTCTCTGCCCACCGCCTGTCCTTTTGAAAGGATCCGTATCATTGGTTACTTTGTCCCCATGACATCCCACTTGCCACCTTCAATACACACTACAAGCTCATTTATCTCGTTTCATGTACTGCATGGACATTAAACAACACCCTGAGTCTTTCGTTGACTGCACCATTCTTGTATTTGACCTCTTATATGCTGAGCCTGATGTAAACCTCTTGCCACTTTCCAATGCCTCTGCTCTATTTACTTGTTGCTGGAATTTTGATAACGCCTCCTGAACCGTCATCCACGTCAATTAATTTAAAGTCCTTCTGATATAAGTTTGCATCATCGGTCCGTCTAATTTATTCTGAATGCTTTTCGAAACTTATTTCAAGCACTCCACGCATTGATAAAGGAATGCTTGTGCATGTATGTAAATGTTATTGTCTGTGATTTTTGTGTCTAAAGCTATAAACATCGGTTTATGTCCCGACAGGCAATGTCCACCACCCGACGGTTAGCAGTCTTCTCTGACCATTTCTTTAAAATACTCAATCAAGTTAGTGAGATAGAATTTCCCACGCACAAAAACGTACTTAATCAGCCCGTGCCTTTTCAAACACATGTAAATCCTGTTTCTCAGAATCCCTTCTGTGGTGAATGGAATGAGGCACTGGTGGATGTCATCAAGTATGAGTTCCCCGATTGGGGCTGTTAACCTGGGCCAATCACAGAGCCCCAGATGACAGATGTAAACAGGGGTCTCATGCAGTCTGCTCACTTTAATAACTGGTTCTGATCAAGCTTGTAAACGTCCATGCATTGTGCACATGTAAATACAAGGCGAATTCATGATAGGATACGTACCTCCTTGGAGTTATTTTACCCTCCAACAACTTACCCATCATTAACGTTAGAATCACTGATCTATAGTTCCTTGTTTCCAAATAATGGCAGCACATTAACAAATCTCCAGTCTTATACTAACTCACCCACGGTTATCGATGACACCAATATATTCAGCAAAAAACACCAGCAATCTCTTCCCTAGCTTCCCACAAACGTCTGGGAGACACTTGATCAGGTCTCGAGGATATATCTTACATTATGCGTTTTCAAACATCCAGCGCCTCCACCTCTGAAATACGGACACTTTTCAATATATGACAATTTATTTCTCCAAGTTCGCTATCTTGCATTTTCTATACCATTGGAAGACTGATGCAAAATACTCATTTAGTAGCTTACCAACTCTTGAGGTTCCACACACCTGCGGCCTTGCTGATCCTTAAGTGGTTCTATTCTCTCTCGAGTTATTCTTTTGTCCTTATTTCGCAGAATCCCTCAAAGAATCTCCTGAACTGTATCTGCCAAATTATCTCATGTCCGCTTTTTGTCTTCTTGATATCCTTCTTGAGCATACTGCAAATGCATTTTTGGTCTTCTAGGCATTCACTCAATTCTTGTTGACGACACTTGACATATGCTTCCTTCTTTTTCTTGATAAGAGCCGCAATTCCTCTAGGTATCCAGCATGCATTAAACCTACCAGTCTTGACCTTCACACCAACAGGAACATACTGGCTCTGGACTCTCGTTATCTCATTTTTAAAAGCTTCCCAAAATGCCACTGTCGATCTGCACCCTGGCCGCTTCCTGAGCATGATCTTTTCCTCCACCTATTTTTACAAGTTCCTTTGTACAGTTCATTAATGTAGCAGGTAAATACTAGTGGTCCCAATACTCAGCCATGTGGAACTCCAGTAGTCACTGGCTGTCATTCTGAAAAGGAACCATTTGTCCCCACTCTCTGTCTTCAGTCACCTATCTTCTGTCCATTCCACTACCTTCTTCCTAATACCATGGGAGCTCATCCTATTTAGCCATCTCCTGTGCGGGACCACAACTAAAGCCTTCTGGAATTCCAGATAGATCACGTCTACTGGTTCTCCATTGTCCAACTTCCTCGTTAAATCCTCAAAGCATTCTAACAGATTTGTCAGGCTTAACCTCCTCTTGATGAAGCTGTTCTGTCTCACCCCATCTTACCATGTACTTCCAAGATGTCTGCGATCTCACAGTTAATACTGGAGTCGGAAATCCTACTGATCACCGAGGTGACCTGTAGCTTCCTGTCTCCGTTTTTAAATACAGATAACATATACGCGATTTTCCAGACCTCCGGGAGCCCTGTGATTCGCTACAATCTCCTCAGGTATTTACTTCTGAACTGTCGAATATAGTCCGTCGGGTATAGATGAATTATCAACTTCTGAACTTCCAGCGCCGCCAGCACCTTTCTCTTCGTGATGGTCATCACACGTACCTCTGCCCCTGAATCTCTTGAACTTCCAGTATCTTGCTAATGCGTTTGGTGTTGAAACTGGTGCAAATTAACCAATAAATTCCTTTCTGATCTCTTTGTTCGTCAAGACTACTTCTCCAGCCTCGTTTTCCAATGATCCATATCCAATCTTGCTTCCCTCTTAACTTTTGTATCTTTACAAACTTTCACAAGCCTCATTTATATTACGAACTATCTTGCCTTCATATTTCATTTGCTCCCTCCATATTTTTTTTTTATTCTCTGCGGGTTTTTAAAGGTTTCCCATTCCTCTGACCTTACACCTATATTCACCATAGTAAGTCCTATTCTTTTGTTTTTATGCTGACCTTGACTTTCCTTTTCAGTAATGATTCCCTTAACCTCGCATTCGGATACTCTTTTTTAGAGTCAATTTCTGTTCTGCCTCTGAAATTAGATCCAGAGGCTACTACTATTGCTGCTCCACTATCTTTGCTCCTCGGATCCCCTCGCAATCAACTCTGGCCAGCTCCTCCCTCATGTCTCTGTCAGTATCTTTACACAACTGAAATACCGTTACATCTGAAGCAAGCTTCTCCCTCACAAACTGCAGGGTGAATTCTATTATATTGTGATGACTGCCCCTCGGCGTTCCGACATGTTAGGTCTCCTAATAAACTCGACATCGTTCCACAACACAACATCCAACATTTCCTGTTCTGTCTTCGGCTCGATCACATGTTGTTCCACAAAACAAATCCTGTAAACGAGATCTGTGTTCAATCTCCAAATCCGTTTTGAGGTGCCTCGTGATACTTGTCGTGCATTTCCTATACGCCATTTTTATCACTTGATTCATTTTATGTCTCACATTCTGGCTATTGTGAGGAAGCCTGCACTCTACTCCCAACACGGTGTTTTTTCCTCAGTGATTCCTCACCTCAACTCACACAGATTCTACAGCTTATGAATGTCTATCACTTATTGGCATTGAAGCATAGAATCCATAGAACGTGGAGATAGAGTCCACACGGACTCTCTGAAGAGCATCCCGCCCAGACGCATACCCTCCACCATATCCCTATATATCTGCATTTTCCCCTGGCTAATTCATCAAGATTGCACGTCTCCGGACAGTAGCTGCAATTTACCATGGTCCGTCCACTTAACGTCTACATATTTGGAGTGTGGAAGGAAACCAGAGCACCCGGCGGAAACCCATGAAGAAAATGATTTAATTTCATTTCTTACGAAAAATGCAACACAACCCTCTTTGACCATTTCCCGATACTTTCAATGGGATGTGTATTCTTGGGTGTTTACTGTCCATCCACAATCCCTTGCAAACATATTACTTTGATGAGCTCTGTTATGGGGTTGAATGCGTGTACAGGACATGTGAGAGAAATTGAACGCTGTCATGAACTGAGTGCTTACAAGCACCTATGTATATGATCACATCACAGTCACAGAGTGTAGTGGAAAATTGGAAATATGCTATATTTGGATGTGAAATAGATACCTGAGTTGCTAGGCTGTTTTGACGACAATTCGAATTTAACCAATCAGCTTAAATTTTGCCCCAGAATACTAAAACCCAATCAAGCTTGAATTTATTGTTTTGCCAACATTGAACCACTGAAATGATCCGATGTTGGGGATATAAAAAAACATGCATTTTGGAAACTGGACAAAGGGCAACTGCCAACGACTGAGACCCAAGAAATTCGGAAACACTCTCTATCCAACGTACCTTTTAGTATGAAATATATTCACAGTAAAATGAAAGGTGACGATCCAGGGAGATCTTCAGCTGGAAGGGTAAAGTCACAGAAATGACAGCCGCTATGTGGTTTTGAAACAAAGTTGACTTAATTTCAGAAAGTGTCTTATTAGAACAGCATATCTTTGTAGATTTGAAGACAGATAATAAGCAGATAAGGGAAAGGAGAGTTTAGAATTGTGAATAGTTTTTTTTTTGTTTAATGTTCAATTTTAGAGTTAAAACAACTAAATTGATATTATTTTCTTCAAATAGTGGAATTTGTGAGTTCTTGCGCGTTCATATTTTAATAGACTACGAGGCGAGGTGAGCTTTTCTGGGTGATTGCTTTAATTAACAGAGGGGTCCACTGCCATGTCGTATCACTTCAACATCGTACCTGCCGATTTCAACTTTCTCTACAAGCTCATTTATCTTGTTTCATATGTTGCATACGTTTTAATACAACACTATTCGTCCTGCCCTGACTACTATTCATTTCATATTGTCCCATTATCTTCTGTGCCGGAAGTTCTGTTCCTGTCAATTTCCATACTCTCTGTTCTACATACATGTTCTGGAAATATTAATAACCCCTGTGTCGCCACCCAGTTTAAATCGTTCAAAGTGTTTGTGATATCAATTTGCACCATGTATTTGTCTACTTGATTCCGAATGCTGCATGCAACATATTGGAAATTTTTCATGCAATAAATTAGAAAAGTTCTGCCTGTGTACAATTATAATTGTGTGTTGTAGGTTTTGGCTCGATATATAGCTATTGTTATACATACGACCTGTCTGTGTCACTGTATAAAAAATGTTGTATGTTGGAGAAATTTGTGTCTCTGTGTAAATACAGTTGTGCACTGGAGATGTTTGCAGCTACATCTAACTACTGTTGCCAGTTTGACTTGTTCCGGTTTTTTATACACATTGTATTTTGAAACCTCTTTCTTTCAATATGGGGACAAAAACTGCTCATAGGACTCACTAGCACCTTCCACAGAAGCATTAAGATTCCTCTACTCTTAAACTCTGACCCTCTTGAAATAAGGACCAATATTGCATTAGCTTTCGAGATTACCTGCTATACTTCTGTGCTAGCTTGCTGTGTTTTGAGCATATTTAATCTCAAGTCCCTTTTTGTTACAGCTTTCGGCATTTTTTTTCTCTATTAGAATGTTGTTCTGTTCTGCTGCTCGAATTTCTAAAATGATCTAATTCACACGATGCAACGTGATTTCCTATTTGACAAATTCTGGTACAAATACTTCATCTATGAATATCTCTCTAAACTGTTTGTATCCCTCTCGCAATTTCCCTTCCCACCTATATTTATGTCATCCGCAAACCTGGCTACAGCACATTCGCTTCCGCCCTTTAATCATTCATGTAAACAATACTGCATGTTATACATGATTTTTCTGCATATAAATGCACGTATATGTTCATATGTAATGTATTCATACTGTTGTATGTTGTATTACTTTGTGTCCATGCATAAATACAGTTCTGGTTTGGAACTTCACGTAATTAAAGAAAATCATCATGCATTGGACCTGTTTACATCTTATTATTGCGGATGGAGCTGTACTTGTTTGACATAAATGCTGTTCTAGATTGGAACTGCTTGTGTTTATGGATGAATATATGCAAACATTGGAGGTATTTGTGTTTCTGCGTAAATGTTGATGTGTATTCAAACTGTTGGTGTTCGTCCGTAAATATTGTTTTGTATTGGTACTGTTTTAGTTGAGATACGAAAGTTGTTGTGTATGAGAGCTGTTTGTGTATATATGTAAACATTATTATGCAATGAAGTTGTTCGTGTTCATCCATAAATATTGTTGCATATTCAAACTGCTTGTGTTATTCCATAAATTCTATTCCTTATTGGAGTTGCGCGTGCTTCTATGTAAATAGAGTTGCATTTTGGACATTTCGTGCAGCATAGACCAGTTAAATCTATCCGCTCATTTAACATTACTTGTTTCTGTGCTGCACGTTAAACTGTGCTCTCCGAGAACATGGTCAGTGGGTTGGCAAGGGAATATGAAAGCTCAACATGAGACTGTTGGTTCCAGAAACTGTTGAGGAGCTCAAAGGTTTACACAAGTTGGAAAACAGTGAAGGTCTTCTTTGAGACTCCAGCACGCAGTGGAAACATCCCAAGGTAAGATCCAAATAAACCACATATGCTTTTATATTATGTTATGTACAGAATATAGAACAATACAGCGCAGAATAGGCCTTTCGGTCCTCAATGTTCCACCAACCTGTGAACAAATATAAGCCCGTCCCCTGACATTATCCCATCATCATCCATATGCCGATATAAGGACTATTTAAATGCATCCAATGTGGCTCAGTTAAATATATTGCAGGAAGGAAATTCTACGGTCTTACCACTCTCTGAGTAATGAACCTGTCTCTGACATCTGTCTTAAATCCATCACCCATCAACTTGCAGCTATGCTCACTCGTACAAGCGGACGTCATCATCCTAGAAAAAGACTCACACTGTCCATCCTATCCCCTGATCATCTTGTATGTCTCCATTAAATCCCCTCTAAGGCTTCTTCTCTTCAATGAGAACAGACCCAAGTCCCTCAGCCTTTCCTCATAAGACCTTCCCTCCAGACAAGCAACATCCTGGTAAATCTCCTCTGTACATTTTCCAATGCCTCCACATCCTTCCTGTAATGGGGCGACCAGAACTGAACACATTATTTCAAGTGAGGCCGCACTAATGTTTTGTGCAGTTGCAGCATGACATCACAGCTCCGGAATTCAATCCCTCTCCCAATGTACCCGAACACGCCATATGCATTCTAAACAGCCCTATCAAACTGGGTGGAAACTTCCAGGGATATATGTGCATGGACACCAAGATACCTCTGCACATCCACACAACCAAGAATCTTTCCATTGACACAGTACTTTGCCATCCTATTTCTCTTCGCAAAGTGAATCACCTCACATTTATCTGCTTTGAACTCCATTTTCCAATTCTCAGCATAATTCTGCAGTTTATCTGCAGTCCTTCTGTGACCTGCAACATTCTTCCACACTGTCCCCCACTCCACCGACTTTAGTGTCATCTGCAATCTTACTAACCAATCCACCTATGCTGTGTCCAAGTCATTTATAAAAATGACAAAACAGATTTTTGTGGCACACCACTGGTAACTGGACTCCAAGCTGAATATTTTCCATCAACCACCATTCACTGCCTTCTTGCAGAAAGCCAGTTTCTAATCCAAACTGCTCAATCACCCTCAATCCCATGCCTCCGCAATTTCTCCCGAGGCCGACCACGTGGAACCTTATCAAAGGCTTTACAGAAGCCCATTAACACCACGTCAACTGTCCTACCCTCATCCACATGCTTGGTTACCTTCACAAAAACTCATTGAGATTTGTGAGACACGACCTGCCCTTGATGAAACCATGTTGACTATCCCCAATCAAATTGTTGCTTGCTGGATGATTATAAATCCAATCTCTTATAATCTTTTCCAAACCGTTTCTTTCAACAGACATAAGGCTCACTGGTCTATCATTACCTGGGTCAACTTTATTGCCCTTCCTGAACAAGGGCACAACATTTGCATTCCTCCAGTCATCTGGTACTGAAACTTAAGACAATGACGACTCAAAGATCAAGGTGAAAGGCGCCAACATCGATTCCCAAGATTCGTAGAGAATCCTCGGAAAAATCCCATCCGGTCCCAGGGACTTATCTACTTTCACATCTTCTAGAATTGATAACACCTCCTCTTTACTAACGTTAGCCCTCCCTATCTCGTAACTGAGCCCACTCCTCTACAATATTTTCATTTTCCTGAGTGAAAACAGATGAGAAATATTCATTTAGCACTTCTCCGATCTCCACAGAGGCCACATACAACTTCCCACTTTCTGTCTTTGACTGGTCCTATTCCTGCCCTTGTCATTCTTTTATTCCTCACATACCAATAGAAAGCTTTAAGGTTCTCCTTTATTCTACCTGCTAAAAACTGCTCATGTCCCCTCCTTGCTCTCTTAGCTCTCTCTTTAAATCCTACCTACCTAATCTGTAATCGATGGAGACATCGCCTTATCTGAACCATCTCAACGTCACATAAGCTTCCCTCTTTCCCTTAACAAGAATTACAATTTATTTTGTATACAACGGTTCCCTTACCTTATCACTTCCTCCCTGCCTGACAGGGACATAACTATCAAGGAAATGCAATATCTGTTCCTTAAACCGCTCCACATTTTGACTGTCGCTATTGCCTGCATTTTGCTAATCCATTCTATGCTTCCTAAGTCTAGCCTAATTGCATTATAATTGCCCTTCCCTCGGCTCTAACTCTTGCCCTGTCGCATGTACTGATCCATTTCCATCGCTAAACAAAACACAATAAAATTATGGCCACTCTCTCCAAAGTGCTTAATTACAACTAAATCAAGCCTCTGGCCTGGTTCATTACCAAGTACCAGATCTAATCTGGCGACCCCTCTTGTCCGCCTCTCACATCACTGTGTTAGGAAACCCTTTTGCAGGCATTGGACAAAAACTGTTCCATCCGATGTGATAGAGTTATAGCATTTCTAGTCAATATTGTGGAAGTTAAAGCCCCCATAATGACCACCCTGTCCCTTTCACTCCTTCCCAGATCCTCTCCTCGCATCCTTTAAAATTTACAGAAACTCCCATCAGTGCGACATCTCCTCTTCTGTTTCTAACTTCAGCCCATGTCACCTCAGTAGACGAGTCCTCGTCAAAAGTTCTTTCAGCCACCGTTATACTGTCCTGTTTGTAGACGTCCCACCTTCCCCAGAATGAGCCCCAAATATCCATATGCCTGAAACCCTCCCTTTTGCACCATCCCTGCAGCCACGTGTTCAGCTGATATCGCTCCCTATTCCTCACCTCGCTATCACGTGACATGGGTAACAAACCAAAGATACCAATTCTGCTTGTTCCAACTTTCAGCTCCACACTAGCTCCCTGAAGTCCTGCTGTACATCCCTATCTCTCTTTCTACATATTTAGTTGGTACCAATGTCGACCACGACATGGGGCTGGTCGCCCTCCCCCTTCAGGACCCCAAAGACACTATCCAAGACATCATGGGCTCTGGCATTTCGGAGGCAGCACACCAATCACGGGTCTCTTTCATTTCCAATAAAGATTCTATCTGTCCCTCTAACTATTCATCATCCAATGCCTAACACTCTCCTCCTTTTTCCCTCTTCCCTTCTGTGCAACAGGGACAGAGTATGTGCCAGAGATCTGCACCACAAGGCATGTCCCTGATAAGTCACCGCCCGCCAACATATCCAAAACAGCATACTTGTTTTTCAGGGGAACGACCATATATTGTTGCATTTTGGTGCACTTTGTGTCAGCATACAAATATTGTTGTGTACTGGAACACTTCGTTATTAAGAATAGAATTGCAATGCATTAGAGGTGTTTGCATTTCTCTATAAATATTGCTGTGCATTGGATCTGGTCTTGTTTTACAGAGGTGTGGAATTGTCGGTGATTTCGCAGTTTGGATTAGAAACTGGCTTTCTGAAAGAAGGCAGTGAGTGGTGGTTGATGGAAAATATTCGGCCTGGAGTCCGGTTATGAGAGGTGTGCCACAAGGATCTGGTTTGGGACCACAGTTGTTTGTCATTTTTATAAATGTCTTCGACGCAGGCATAGGTGGATAGATTCGTAAATTTGTAAACGACACTAAAGTCGGTGGAGTAGTTGACAGTTTGGAAGAATGTTACAGGTTGCAGGGAGGCTTGGATAAACTGCAGAATTGGGCGGAGAGGCGGCAAATTGATTTCAATGCTGCTAACTGTGCGGTGATGCACTTTGGAAAGAATAACAGGAAGGCAGAGTACTGGGTCAATGGAAACATTCTTGGTAGTCTGGATGTGCAGAGTAATCTTGGAGTCCATGAATATAGATCCTCGAAAGTTGCCATTCAGTTGGATAGTGCTGTTAAGAAGGCATACGGTGTGTTCGTTTCATTCGTAGAGGCATTGAGTTCCGGAGCGACAATATCTTGCTGCAAAAATATAAAACGCTGGTGCGGCCACACTTGGAATATTGTTTTCGGTTCTGGTCGCCATATTTCGGGAAGGATGTGGACATATTGGAAAATGTGCAGAGGAGATTTACCAGGATGCTGTCTGGTCTGGAAAGAAGGTCTTGTGAGGAAAGGCTGAGAGATTTGGGTCTGTTCTCATTGGAAAGAAGAAGGCTAAGAGGGAATTTGATACAGACATACAAGATGGTCAGAGCATTAGATAGGGTAGACAGTGAAAGTCTTTTTCCTAGGATGATGACTTCATCTTGTAGAGTGAGCATAACTACAAATTGAGGGGTAATAGATTTAAGACAGATGTCAGAGGCAGATTCTTTACGCAGAGAGTGGTAAGGGCGTGGAATACCCTACCTGCTAATGTAGTCAACTCAGCCACATTAGGGAGGTTTCAACAATCCTTAGATAAGCTCATGGATGAGTTTGGGATAGTGTAGGGGGACGAACTGAGAACATTTTGCAGGTCGGCGCAACATCGAGAACCAAAGGGCCTGTTCTGCACTGTATTGTTCTATGCTCTATTAATATTCTTCTGTCTTGGAGATGTTTGCACTTATATATAAATATTAGTGTATATTGGAGCTGATTGTGCTTCTGTATAAGTATTGTTGTCTCTTGAAATTCGTTGTGTTTCAACCTACATATTGTTGCATATTGTTACTGTTTCAGTTTAACTTTCAATGTTGTCGTGCATTGGAGCTCTTTGTGTTGACAGATAAATATTAGGGTTTATTGGAGTTGTTCGGGTTTATCCACAAATACTGTGTATTCAAACGGTTTTGATTTGATTTATTGTGGTCACGTGTATGCAAGTGCAATGAAAATCTTTGATTGCAAGCAATGCAGCTTGATCGTAGTCAGCATGGTCATACAGCGCACAGGGTGCGTTGCCACAGATGCCATACAAATTAAACTGCAAATGAAGATCGTGAAACAAGATCAACACTAACAAGGTGAACATGATTGGACGGTAAGGAATCTGTTCACCAATCAAATAAAGGCAGGAAGAAGCTGTTCTTGAATCTGTTGGTGTATGTATTCAATCTTCTGTATCTTCCACCTGATGGAAGAGGGTTTAGGAGAGCATTACCAAGGTGGGACGGGTCTTTGCTGATGTTGGCATTCTTTCCGCAGCAACAAAATGTGTAAAAGGAGTTCAGGGATGAATGGTTTGCTTCTGTGATGGTCTAAGCTGTGCACGCAATCTTCTCTGTTTTTTTACGGTCGATAGCAGTGAGGTTGCTGTACCACGCACATGGACAGTATGTTTTCTCCAGTGCATCTGTAAAGGTTAGTGAGGCTCCTTATCAACGTGATGACTTTCCTCAGCCGCTTTGCGTTGTTGTGCCTTCTTCTCCGTCGCATCTACATGACAAGTCCAGGAGATGTTGTCTGTTCTCGTCTCTCCTTGGAACTTGACGCTCTCAACCCTATTAACCTTTGATCTATTACTCGAGATGGTGACATTTTCTAGTCCTTTCTTTCTGCTGTCACTAACCAGTTCTTTTGTTTTGCTAACACCGAGATAGAGGTTATTAATATTGCACCACGTCACCAAGCACTCTATCTCCTTTCAGTATTCTGAATCATCTTTATTTGATAACCGTTCTCCCACGGTGGTGTCATCAGCAAACTTGAAGATACTGTTTGCTCTGAATTTTACTGCACAGTCATGGATGGAGAGAAAGTACGGCGAGGTGTGGAGAATGCATCCTTGGGAGGCTCCAGTTTTGAGTTATATCCTGGGGAAAGTACAGTCATCGGTTTTCACTGAGTGTAGTCTGTGGGTTAGGAAACCGAGGATAAAATTGCAAAGGCAGAGCCGAGACCTTGTTATTGGAGCTTTGTGATCATTTTGAAGGGGGTTATAGTGTTGAAGGTTGTGCTGTAGTCGTTGAGTAGGAGTCTGACATAGATGTCCTTGTTGTCCAAATGTTGCAAGGAAGAGTGTAGGGCCAGAGAAATGGCGTCAACTGTAGACTTGCTGCATTGTTAGGCAAATTGCAGGGGATTGAGGCAGGCTAGGAAGCTCGAAGCACTTCAGAACGAACAGGAAGTCAGAAGCACGGGGTGGTAGCCATTAAGGTACGTTGCATGCACTTTCTTTGGTACAGAGTTGATGGTGGTCCATTTGTAGCAGGTAGCGATTCCAGCTTGTCAGAGGGAGATGTGGAAGATGTCAGTGAAATGCCTCCACATAGGTTCAAAAGCACGGCCGTGGCCACTACCCACGCACGTCTCTATCCTTGGGTTGACTCTCAGAAAGACGAATCTGACGTCTGCAACAGTCACCAAGGGAACATGTATATTGGGGGCTGACAGAACAGGTGACAATGTGACACTGGCGTTTGCTCCAACCGAGCGGAGAAAGTATTGAATACATCAAGGTGAGCTGTGTCTTTGTCTGCTATCATGCTCTGCTTCACATTGTGTGCTGTTATGTTTTTTAAGCCCTGCCACAGGTGGTGGTGGCCCTCTGACTGGGTCTGTTATTACCTTTTGGAAACTCTGATGGCTTTGAGGAGTTCAGTCTTGGACTTTCTGTGTATGTGGGGTTTCCAACTTGCATTTGTTATGGACCAGGCCAAACGCCCCTCAAAACATTTTAAAGAAGTAATCCAGACCCTAACTTTGCAAGTTGTTGAGAGCAGATGGAGCGTGGATATTCCAGGAGTGATGCAGTTGGCTCAGCCACGTAATTTTAAACAAACAATTACTTGCAGTATTACCGAATGACACACAAAGAAAAAAGAACAGGATGCAGAATGGCTTAACTTATACTAAAACTCAACAGACTATCCCAATGTAGTGATGCTTGTTCCGAATTCCTTCAATAATCCTCATAAAAACCATTTAGCAGAAACAGTAAAATCAAACATAGAGTCTAACAGGAGAGAGAGAGAGAGTTGGCAGGAGGATTCAGCATGGAACATCTTCTCCCATGTAGCTATTTCTTGGACCAGCAGCCACAAAGTGACTGACTCCTTTCAGTGATCAGCCAGACTGCTGAAACCAAACCAAACCAGAGTTAAGTTAAGTTGGGATAACTGGCCGCGCCCCTTTCATTGTACAATTTTTTTAAAACTTGAAACCCTTTTGTGTTAGGCAGTATCTGTTAGTAATAATCAAATTAGCCTTAAAACTTTTCAAACCTAGACATTTCAGAATGGCTGCTTTTGTGATCTCGTGAAAAAAAGCCAACTAATTTTGTTAAAGGAACGACATCATCATACCTCGCCCCTTAACAAAAATGAACCATCAACATCCAAAGACGATTTCGTTTTGAAACTCCTTAATTTTAAACTGTTACTACTCTACAGCACACGTATACATTAAATTGACAATAATCATGCAAACATGCACTACTACATATTGTTTCAGTCTATTTTAATCTTGCCACCGAATGCCTCCATTTCTCATTCAAGTCTTGACAATGCATCAACAATCATGTTTTCTCGTCATGCCACATGCACAATTTTCAATGGAATGGCTGTAACAACAAGCTCGCACTAAACAGTCTGGCATTTTGTTCTTCAATTTCTCCAAAAACCTCAATCCGTTATGAGCAGTCTATATGATTGTCTCGGGTACATTACTGGTAACATGACCATTGAAATGTTGTAACGCCAGCACCAAGCTCAATGTCTCCTTCTCAACTGTTGAACATTTCTGCTGATGAATGTTCGATTTCCTGGAGAAATAACTCATAGGTCTTTATATTTTCTCATCATCTCCTTCTACGAACACAACACCAAAACCCACATCACTTGCAGCGATAGCTACATTGACAGACTTGGAATAATTTGGTGTGGCCATATAATAAGCCAGTGGTTAATATAAATCTCAGACTGCCAAATGCCTTCTGTCAGTTTGCTGTCCATTGAAACATTTTGCCTTTCATCAGCAATTCAGTCAGTGATGCAGACACAATACTAACATTTATTACTACATTTTGATAAAGACTGCTCAATCCCAGGAATCGTAGTCCGACTGTTTTCATCGATGGCATGGGAAGCTACCCGAATACCTGTGTCTTTTGAATTTTGTGGGGCCATGTGCCAAATCCAATAATATAGCTAAGGAAATTGAGTTGGGCTTTGGCAAATTCACTTTTAGACAGGTTTATCACCAAGCCTCCCTTCCGATGTCGACCAAACAAGTCTGATAAATGTTGCAAATGCTCCTTCCATGTGTGATTAAAAATAACTAGTTAGCAATATGTACGACACAACTGGGCAATCCGACAATGAAATTATTAGTCTGTTTCTGAAATGTGACTGTTGCAATTTTCGTACCAAATGCGTTTAAATGCCTTGAAAAAATGACTTTAAACTGATACTGTCCAATGGGCATTACAAGAGCAGAAATTGTCATTGCTCTTTTGCACAAAGGAACCGGCCAATAGTCTCTGATCAAGTCCAACTTAGATATATAAGTTGCTTGCCCCACCTTTTCAACACATTCTTCCAAATGTGCAATCCGATAAGAATCAGTCTTTGCAATGGTATTAACTTTGTGATAATCCACATGTAGATTAGATTAGATTACGTTACATTACATGTGTGTAAACAGGCCCTTCGGCCCAACAAGTCCACACCGACCCGCCGAAGCGGAACCCACCCATACCCCTACATTTACCCCTTACCTAACACTACGGGCAACTTAGCATGGCCAATTCACCTAACCTGCACATCTTTGGACTGTGGGAGGAAACCCGAGCACCCGGAGGAAACCCACGCAGACACGGGGAGAACGTGCAAACTCTACACAGTCAGTCGCCTGAGGCGGGAATTGAACCCGGTCTCCGGCACTGTGAGGCAGCAGTGCTAACCACTGTGCCACCGTGCTGCCTACAAGCCGCTGGGTACTATTTATTTTTGGCACCATTACTAAGTGTGAGCTCCAGTCACTGTAACTCACTTCGATTACATTGTCTTGGAGCATGCATCCTTTAAGGCCGTGCCAACTTTGCAGGCTTGCTGGGTAGCATGGTGGCACAGTGGTTAGCACTTCTGCACTCACAGTGCCAGAGACCCACGTTCAATTCCCGCCTCAGGCAACTATCTGCGTGGAGTGTGCACATTCTCCCCATGTCTGTGTGGCTTTCCTCCAGGTGCTCCGGTTTCCTCCCACAGTCCAAATATGTGCAGGTTAAGTGTAAGTAATCTAATCTAAAACGATGTTATTGCATCATGAACTATTAGGTTAGTATTTCTCCACATGTGGTAGTAATAACTCGTTCAGCGCATTTTTATTTTCCTCTGGCAGGCAAAGTTTGACAAATACCTAATTTTCCAATTTAATTTGAGGAATGTCCAATTCACAATCCTCTGAAAATAGTTCTTCGTTCGTTGCTGTAACCAATAACACAGTCTCCTTTGGATTTGCTTCCCTGTCAAAATACCTTTCGAGCGTATTCACATGACACACTCTGTGAGATTTCTTTCTGTCTGGGGTTCGTATCAAACAGTTCACATCCCTCAATCTCCTTTCGACTTGATAAGGTCCACTAAACCTTGCTTCTTAAGGTTTGCCTATCACTGGATACAAAGATAATACATTACTACCAACATAAAAATTGTGACTTTTTGATTTCTTGCCTGTTTCCTGTTTCATTAAATGCTGTGATACTTTTAAATGCTATCTAGAAAACTTCTCCACCCTAATTAATCATTCCCACAAATTTGGCACACAGTCCAAATATGTGGCTTCTGAATTTTGACTGAGGAATTTCTCCTTAATCAAGAAAGCCCATTTCTTGGGTGGAAATATAAAAGCTCCCCGTCAGCTCTGGAGTCACTTAGGGCTGCCCACTGTCAACTTTCTTGTTTTATTGTTGCACCAGAGGGAAGGAGTAATTATTGCAGCTCATGCATACATTTCAGACATGTTGCCAATTGCCAATCTGCTGACAACCTTTTTGCTAAAGTTCTTCAATTCATTATTACCAATTTATGCTTCTTCCTTTTATTTAAGCTCAGGATCGTCGTACAGTTTCAATTTCGTCATTCTCCATCTCAATACACAATTCAAGATTTTATCATTTTTCTCAATACAGTAAGATTGTTCATTAATGCTTTGGTAAGGTTTCCCATTTTAGGCTATTGCACAAAATACGGAGGCATGTGATTGAGGGTGATTTACCGTGTTGGATCAGAAATTGGCTATCTGAAAGAAGATAGAGCATGACGGTTGATGGGAAATGTTCAACCTGGAATTCAATTGCTAATGGCCTACCGTATGGATTTGTTTTGGGTCCACTGCTGTTGTCATTTTTATAAATGACCTGGAAGAGAGTGTACAAGGATGAGATAATAAATTTTCGGATGACATTAAGGGCAGTGGAGTTGAGACAATGCCGAAGTATTTTACAGATTACAGAAGGACATAGAGAAGATACAAAACTGGGCTGAGAAGTGGCAAATGGATTTTAATGTGGAAAAGTATGAGGTTATTCACTTTGGAAGGAGTAACAGGAATAAAGAGTTAAGAGCTAATGGTAAGATTCTTGGCAATGTAGATGAACAGAGAGATCTCAGCGTTCATGTACTTTGATCCCTGATAAGGTTGTTAAGAAGGCATACGGTGTGTTAGCTTTTGTTGGTAGCGGGATTGAGTTGCAGAGCCACGAGGTCATGTTGCAGTTGTACAAAACTGTGGTGCGACTGTACGTGGAGAAATGCATACAGTTCTGGTCACCACATTTTCGGAAGCATTGGAAAGCGTTCAGAGCTGATATCCTAGGATGTTGCCTGGTATGGAGGGAAGGTCACATGAGGAAAGACTGAGGGACTTTGAGGCCGTTTTCATTAGAGAGAAGAAGGTTTAGATTTGTCTTGATTGAGATATATATGATAATCAGAAGCTTAGGTAGGGTGGACAGCGAGAGCCCCTTTCCTCGATGGTAATGGCTAGCACGAGGTTTCATCGCTTTAAATTGAGGGTTGTTAGATAAAGATGTCAGAGGTAGTTGTTTTGCTCAGAGAGTCATAGGGGAATGGTACGGCTTGCCTGCAACAGCAGTAGACTCGCCAGATTTACAGCCAATTAAATGGTCATTGGATAAATATATGGATGAAACTGGAATAGTGTAGGAGAGATAGGCTTCAGCTTGGTTCCACAGGTCAGCGCAGCATTAAGCGCCACAGGGCCTGCACTGCGCTGTAAAGTTCAATGTTCTAAAGTTCTATCCATGCTATCTCATTGCACAACTCCCAATCAGAATAGCCCGTTCTCTTATTCCACAATGTTTTGGTCAAATACAACTTCGTTTGTGCACTGCAGGAAATTGTGTTTCGTTTGTTTCTCCAACCTAAATGTAGATTAAAGTCAGCCATGGTGACATCGGTGCACTGTTGGTCTCCTTCATAATGCTGGGTCCATAGAAAATCTCCACCAGTATTTACTGTTTCCTCTCGTTTCTGTCTCCACCTGTACAGGTTCCAGTTGACAAAAGGGAAGAGGGCACCAGAGGTCTGTTGGTGTGAGATAGTGAAAGAGAGACAGTAGGCTGCTGCAAAGGGCAAGTTACGAGGAGATGAAAATATTTATTTTCTAAACTTAAGAAAAGTTTCAGAATTATGAAGCATAAAGGTCTTGGGCGTAATAGTTCAGGATGCTCTTAAGGTTTACAGACAGGTTCTGTTGTCACTTAGAACGGCAAATGCAATGTTAGCACTCATTTCAAGAGAGCTGGAAAACAAGAGCAGGAATGGGCTGCTGAAACTGTACTCTGCTCTAGTCAGACTGTATTTGGAATGTTGTGAGTAGATGCAGGTTTCATATCTTAAAAAGGCTGTGCTAGCATTGTAGGGGATCGAGAGGAGATTTACAAGAATCATCCCGGGAATGGAGAGCTTATCATCATATGAGCATAGAACATAGAACATAGAAGAATACAGCGCAGTACAGGCCCTTGGGCCCTCGATGTTGCGCCGATCCAAGCCCACCTAAACTACACTAACCCACTATCCTCCATATACCTATCCAATGCCCTCTTAAATGCCCATAAAGAGGGAGAGTCCACCACTGTTACTGGCAGGGCATTCCATGAACTAACGACTCGCTGAGTGAAGAAAAGACAGTTGTCTTTGAAACCCTCTCTGCCAATGTAGTGGCTGGGAAGACAAGTGCACTAACACCAGTCTCTTGGAAGAGGCCAATACAGCCAGCATCACCATCACAATAATTCAACAGAAACCCTGCTGGACCAGCCATGTCATCTGAATGTCCAACTCATGACCCCCAAAATAGATCATGTACTCCCAGCTGAAGGAAGGTCAGCATGCCCCAGTGGCCAAAAGATAACTTCATAGATAATATTCAGATCAATCTCAAGAAATTCCATATCAACATCAACAACTGACAGGATATGGTTACAAACTGAAACATCATCTAACAGGGAGCTATACACCAGGGAAATGATCTCCACCGTGCCACTGAATAGAAGTGGCTCTTGAGCAAGGAGAGACCAAAACATCAGGAAGGCCCACTCACTACCACCTCCAACCACCATTACAACACACCAATGTTGCACTGCAATAGAATCTGTGGATCCTAGATTGGCTTCTTCAGCCATCTGAAGACCCACAAATAGATGCTCTTATGGAGGATAATCATACACAACTCGAGTGATCACCTGGGTGGATGGATGGATAGAGTATCTGCAACCTTAGTCTCAAGTTGAAGCCCAGAAGCACCAGGGAAAAGGGGAATAATTTGGCTATGCTACTAGGTGGAGGGAAAAGGAAACTGGGAAACAAGCTTAATGTGGAGAATCCCAGTAAAATATCCTGGAGAAGGAGGATAGTGAATCTCCCTCAGTGGAGTGAGGGTGTTCTGGTGACCATTTTAAAAGTCCTAATTTTTGTAAATTTGATAAGGTTTCTGTTTTACAATTTGGAAATGCCTGACCTTTTACTGAGTTTTAAAGGTTTACAG
>NC_057755.1:7960564-7970083 GCF_004010195.1 Chiloscyllium plagiosum | reverse complement strand
ACAAGGGTACCACATTTGCTATCCTCCAGTCTTCTGGCACTACTGCTGTAGACAAAGAGGACATAAAAATCAAGGCCAATGGCTCTGCAATCTCCTCCCTTGCTTCCCAGAGAATCCTAGGATAAATGCCATCAGGCCCAGGGGACTTATCTATTTTCACCTTTTCCAGGATTTCCAACACCTCTTCTCTACATACCTCAAAGCCATCCATTCTACTTATTTGTGCCTCAGTATTCTCATCGACAACAATGCCCTGTTCCTGAGTGAATACTGAAGAAAAGTATTCATTCAGTGTCTCCCCAATCTCTTCCGCTTCCACACGCAACTTCCCCCTACTATCCTTGACTGGACCTATTCCTACCCTAGTCATTCTTTTATTCCTAACATACCTATAGAAAGCCTTAGGGTTTTCCCTAATCCTATCTACTAAGGACCTTTCATGTCCCCTCCTTGCTGCTTTTAGCTCTCTCTTCAGGTCCTTCCTGGCTACCCTATAACTCTCAATCGCCCCAATTGAACCTTCACGTCTCATCTTGAGATAGGCCGCCCTCTTCCATTTAACAAGGGATTCCAATTCCTTATTAAACCACGGCTCCCTCGCACGACCCTTTCCTTCCTGCCTGACAGTTGAGAGGAATGGGTCTACAGTCGATTGAATTTAAAATGAGGGGTTTTCTGATTAAAACATGCAGAATACTGCGAGGCCTCTGTGCAGTAGGGGTGAGGAAGATTTTTTTTTTCCCATTTGAAGGGGAGACCACAATCACAGAGTGAAGCACGACCCTTTAGAAGAAAGGTGAGAATGAACAACAAAGATTAAAGAAAAGTACAAGTCACAAGAGCAGGCTATTCGAACCTCCAAGCCTGCACGGATCCAAGTCCTCTAGCTAAACCTGTCGCCCATTTTGCCAAGATCTGTATCGCACTAGTCCCTGCCCGTTCATGCATCTGTCCAGCTATATCTAAATGACGCTATCGTGCTTGCCACTATCACCTCCACTGGCAAAGCAGTCCAGGCACACAACATAATTTCTTTAAAGAACTATCCACACATAATTCCCTTAAACATCTCCCCTCTTAACTTGAACTCGTGACCCCTAGTCAATGAGCTCCCCATTCTGGGAAAAAGCTTCTTGCTGTCTGTATGGCACATAATTCTGTGCACCTCAATCAGCCCCCCCCCCCCCCCTCAACCTCAGTCTTCCTCATGAAAAATAATCCGAAGCTACTCAACCTCTCCTCATAGCTAGCGCCCTCCTTAGCAGGAAATAGTCTGGTGAACCTCCTCTGCACGCTCTCTAAACATTCACATCCTTTGGGTAACGTGGCGAACAGAACTGCACACAGTATTCACATGTGCCAAAGCAATGTCTGATACAATTGTAACATGATCTGCCAACTCTTCTGCTCAATACCAACTCTGATGAAGGAACCACATGCGAATTGCCTTCTTAACCACTCTATCGACCTGCATTGCCACCTTTAGGGTACGATGGAACCGAACACCCAGATTTCCCTGTACGTCAATTGACCCCGGGGCTTTTCCATTTATCATGCAGTTCGCTCTGGAATTGGGTCTTCCATAATGCATCCCCTCGCATTTGCCCGGATTGAACTCCATCTGCTATTTCTCCACCCAACTCTCCAATCTATCTTTATCCTGATGCATTCGCTGACAGTCACCTTCACTAACTCCAATCTTTGTTTCATCTGCAAACTTGTCAATCAGACCACCTATACTTGCACCAGATCGTTTATGTATAATGGTGGGGAGGAGTTATGCCAACCAAAGAGTGTGAAGCAATGGATCTCATTGCCAGAGATGGCAGTGAACAGCTAGTCATTGAGTTTATTTAAGGCAGAGACAGAATAGCTTCTGGATTGGAAAGGGGATCATCGGTTACAGGGAGATGGCATGTGAATGGGGTGATGATCGAATTGTGGTGCAGATTCGCAGGGCCAAATGGTATAATTTTGCTTCTATATCATCTGGTATCAAAGCTGCAAACTTCCAGAAGGCAGACCGTGGATAAAGGGGATAGAAGAGAGGAAGGCTGCAGGGTTAAAGGAGAGATTGTGAATGAAAGAAGAGTAAGGACGCAGCAAGAGCTGCAGAAGGGGAGAGAGGTGCCTGATGGAAACCAGAAATCAAAACCACTGGAAAACGGTAAGGCTTTTTTTTTGTTTGTAAGGCTGCATTTTTTCTATTGGGTCAAAATGGGTCTTGGCAGGAGTATACATTTTATTCTGATCAGTATTGGAACTATTGTTAACTTTAAACTTGAGATTGAGACCTGAGTGTGTAATTGCCCGGTTTATATCTTCCAATTTTGTGTATATTTAATGCAACTTCATGCATTGTGATCCCATTATGGAGAAATCATGTCCCGGTTGACGGCTTTCTGTGGTAGAAGTGCGACCACGGTTTGTGAAGTAAGTATAGTCAATTGCTGCCCGCTTACATTTTGTGCTGTTGTGTCAATTCAATACGGCGAGATGTCATAAATTAATTCTTCTGCTTGTGCATTGTGACTGTAAGTGCTTGATATATTTTAGACAGTTCAAAGTATTGATGGATTCTTCCATTCCGGTCCATCCAAATGCCTCACGTATTATCAGAAAAAAAATTCAGGTTTCGGCAGTAACTGTATTACTTAATGCACACGTTATTGACGGTCTCCCGAACATCACAAAGTAGCGCTTCAGAATGAACCCTACTCCTGAATCTGTGAGGTATGTGAGGGAGGTGCTTGCTCCTGAGGACTCGGATTGTGAAGCACAGCATCATTGTGGATCCAGAACGTGTTTCTTCTGCTTTTCTCTTTCACTCACACATTTACAACTTCACGTGGCCAGCTTCGTTTTCCTCCGAACCGAGTTTGATCACAGGTTCCCAAACCTCTGAGTGATTTGATAAAAATTCTGCAACAACAGTATGGTGTTTCTCGATATGGGTAGCAATTTCCATTCCGTTAAAATGACACTCACCTTTCCAATGTATTCAGATTACACCGGCTCCAGAAACTACAGAAAAAGTCGAGACATCCAAAGACCATCCTCCTGCTAAAACATATTTCCATTCGCACGTTCATCGACGTAATGAGCGCTCGGACTGAGCCGAGTACAGCCTCTTGATGTTTTGTCTGACTACGTCAGTTCTACTTTCCAGAACTCATCACTATTTCTGCCTGCAGTGATTGTCGTGAGATCAGTCAGCTGGATCTCATAGGATATGAGTTCTCTGATTGGGGCTATTAATCTGATCTAATCAAAGAGACCTCGCTAACACAGCACGGTGAATGTAAGGGATATGGAGATGCTGAGTGCCTGACTCCTTGAGAAGCCATTGTTAAAGGTTACGCATTTGTAAATAAAGCATGATTGCTAATGGATTTCCAGCCTCTGCAGGGTTATTTCATGAACAAATATTGTTGGTGGAAATGTGGGCCAGGATCATTGGATCTTCACTTTGCACACATCCCGCTCCCGCCCCTGTCCCCATCCTATCCCATCCCACTTCAACAATGTCCAGTAACTGTTCTGTGACGACATTTGATGTTAATGCAGATCGACATTAACTGCATCAACAGGGAACGACAAGAAAGAGTGGAGGCTTGTAAGTCCATATCCATTTGAGTGCAGCACAAATTCCCAAGAATGAAACAATGTTTCAATGATGAGGCGTAAAATGATACAAATGCAGCGTTCTAATCCTGAATTTTGAAAGGTCTGAGAAGAGTAAAGTTTTCACAGGAGAAATGGAAATTGATGGCATGACTGCACAAGGCTTTTTGTTGGATTTTTTTTCAAGTAGGACTAGGATCATCATCTATAAATCTAGGAATAGTCTGAACTCCTTTCAAGATTTAAATGAAAGAGCAATGTTTCACATTTCTCTAGCTTACTTTTACACATACTAGTTCGTTCTCACTCACTTACTGAACCTGCACTCCCCCTTTCAGGGTTTCTGAGTCCTTGTATTTTACCATCTCACCAAATAGTGGGTTCACAGACAGCGAAACACAAGATTACATCATTTCGGTCATTGATATAGATGATAACTACTTTTGTTTCTTTGTGGCACCCACTAACTCCGGCCTGATGGCCTGAAAAAATTATGTTTATTCGAATTCTCTGTTTTCTGTTCATTATCAGTCCTCATACTAAGTCCCGTTTCCCTCACACTACTTGGGCGCATTGACAAATTTGACACCAACTTAAACAATGCTAGTTTCTGAAACGTGTGCATCCTTGTCATTGCAAATCCTTCCCAGGCCTCACCTCTCCATGTCCCTTCACATGATTACAACACTTCGTCGGTCAGTTTTAGGTAATTTCGATGAACATGTCCAGTACACTGCAGGAAACCGAGAAACAATAACTCCGATCTGCTGCGGTAAAAGCTTGTGGGTGTGCGTGTCTCAGAGGTCTGAAACATCTCCAAGACAGTTTCAATCTGTATTAGAACCTGTACTGATTGAAGCTTACATAACCATTAAGGATATCTTGCAATGACTTATTTGACTTGTTTAAAGTTTTGTTTTCATTTGTGAGGTTTTAGTGGATTGAGATGAAACTGTGCACTTGGAAGAATTATGTTGCGATGTTAGATTTGTTGACATCTGCAATGTATCATCTCCATTAAGCAACTATCATCTCTTTATGGAATAGTGGCTGTTAACCGGGGCAGCCACGTCCCAGTGTTGAAGAGAACAGTTCTCAGAGACACATTTAACAACCGGAATTTGATTACCGAAATTGTCAAATTCAAGGGAAGGACGACATTTAAATCAAAGGGCATTTCAAAGTGACATGGTTAGTGTTTGGGTATCATGGATGTATTTTTCAATATTTGATACTGACTGGTGGAGATTTGTATCATCCAGTAAACCGCAGGTTGAAAAATGTTCTGTCACCCTTGGAATTAATTCACTGTCGTCACTTGTTTGCTCAAATTCTTAAATAATGCAGTTAAATAATGTAGTAACGTGACTGTCCCCCAGGCGATACCATCAGGTATAAATAAAAGGAGGTGAGAAACTTTTGCCTCAGCATTTAGTACAGAGAGATAACCTGCACAAAGGGATTCGTGCAGAAAATGTATCAATCAATTTATCAGGCACGGAAAATATGTTACGTGATCATTCCGATTGTAACAATTCCTGGTAAGTGTCTTGCACCACTGAATTTGTGTGAACCTGTCTGAGGTTATTCTGCGGTTTCACTCTCCGGTTGACAATGATGCATGTGCATGATGTATCCACCATCACACGGGGCAAAACAATCGCTTATTTAGATTCAGATCACAGGCTCCCTGCGGAATCCCCAGCATCGCAGACTCTGTAAGAATTGCTTGACAATTGAATTTCCCCACTGGATAATTCATGTCTTCCTAGAAATCTCCATCTTCGTCAGAGACTTCAGAGAATTTCAATAGAATTAAATCATCACTTTGGAATAGTGCGTTATAAACTGTGGATATGTTATTAATTAAATGCTATTTCATTGAGGCGGAAGTGAGGACTGCAGATGCTGGAAACCAGAGTTTAGATTAGAGTGGTGTTGGAAGTGCACAGCAGTTCAGGCAGCATCCGAGGAGCAGGGAAATCGACGTGTCAGGCAAAAGCCCTTCATCAGGAATGGAGGCGGGGGCCTGCAAGGTGGAGAGATAAGTGTGGGGGTGGGGAGCTGCTGGCAAGAAGGTAGGGAAGAGTACAATAGGTGAGTGGGATGGGGATGGAGGTGATAGGTCAGAGGGCAGGGTGGACCGGATAGGTGGGAAGGGAGATTGGCAGGTGGGGCAGGTAATGAGGACAGTGCTGACATGGAAGATCGGAACTGGGGAGGAGAAATGAGGAAACTGGTGAAGTCCACATTGATGCCCTGGGGTTGAAGTGTTCCGAGCAGAAGATGAGGCGTTTTTCCTCAAGACGTGGGGTGGTGAGGGAGCGGCGGTGGAGGAGGCCCAGGACCTGCATGTCCTCGGAAGAGTGAGAGGGAGAATTGAAATACCTGTATTGGGCCACAGGGCGGTGGGGTTGATTGAAGCAGGTGTCCCGGAGACGATCCATAAAGCGTTCTGAATGGAGGAGTCCAGTCTCCCCAATGTAGAGGAGACCGCATTTGGACCAACGGATACAATAAATGACAATGGTGGATGTGCAGATGAAGCTTTAATGGATGTGGAAGGCTCCTTTGGGGCCTTTGGTGGAGGTGAGGGAGGTGTGGGCGCAGATTTTGCAATTCCTGCGGTGGCAGGGGAAGGTGCCTGGACGGGAGGGAGGGTTGTGGGGCAGCGTGGACCTGACCAGATGGTCACGGAGGGAACGGTCTTTGCAGAAAGCGGATAGGGGTGGGGAGGGAAATATATCTTTGGAGGTGGCGGAGATGTTGGCGGATGATGCAATTTATGTGAAGGTTGATAGGGTAGAAAGTGAGGATCGGGGGGTTCTGTCCTTGTTTTGGTTGGAGGTGTGGGGTTTGAGGGTGGAGGTGCGGGATGTGGATGAGATGCGTTGGAGGGCGTCTTCAACCACGTGGGATGGGAAATTGTGGTCTCCAAAGAAGGAGGCCATCTGGTGTGTTCTGTGATGGAACTGGTCCTCCTGGGAGCAGATACGGCAGAGGTGGAAGAATTGGGAATATGGGATGGCATTTTTTGCAGGAGGTTGGGTGGGAAGAGGTGTAATCCACGTAGCTGTGGCAGTCCGTGTCCTTGTAAGAAATGTCAGTGTCAAGCTGGTCGTCATTAGTGGATATGGAGAGGTCCAGGAAGGGGAGGGAGGTGTCAGAGATGGTCCAAGTGAATTTAAGGTCAGGGTGGAATGTGTTGGTGAAATTGATGAACTGCTCAACTTCCTCGTGGGAGCACGAGGTGGCGCTGATGCAGTCATCAATGTAGCGGAGGAAGAGGTGGGGAGTGGTGCCAGTGTAACTACGGAAGATGGACTGTTCTACATAGCCGACAAAGAGACAGGCATGGTTCGGGCCCATACGAGTGCCCATGGCTGCCCCTTTGTTCTGGAGGAAGTGGGAGGATTCGAAGGAGAAATTGTTAAGCATGAGGATCAGTACAGCCAAACAAATGAGAGTGTCAGTGGAAGGTTACTGTTGGGCGGACGGGACAGGAAGAAACGGAAGGCGTGGAGGCCCTGGTCATGGCGGATGGAGGTATAGAGGGATTGGATATCCATGGTGAAGATGAGGCGTTGGGGGTCGGGGAAACGGAAGTCTTGGAGGAGGTGGAGGGCGTGGGTGATGTCGCGAATGTATATGGGGAGTTCCTGGACAAGGGGGGGATAGGATAGTATCGAGGTAGGTGGAACTGAGTTCGATGGGGCAGGAGTATGCTGAGACAATGGGTCGGCTGTGGTGGTCAGGCTTATGGATCTTGTGAAGGAACTAGAATCGGGTGGTGTGGGGTTCCAGGACGACAAGGTTGGAATCTGTGGGTGGGAAATCTCCTGAGGTGATGAGGTTCTGTATGGTCTGGGAAATTATGGTTGGTGATGGAGTGGGGTCATGGTCGAGTGGGCGGTAGGAGGAAGTGCCTTCAAGTTGACATCTGGCTTCAGCGGCGTAGAGGTCAGTGCGTCAAACTACCACTGCACCCCGTTTATCCGCTGGTTTGGTGGTGAGTTTGGGATTGGAGCAGCGGGAGTGGAGAGCTGTGCATTGTGAGGGTGAGAGGTCGGAGTGGGGTAGACACTTTGAGGCAGTTAATGTATCAGCGGCAGTTAGAAATGAAGAGAAAGAGGGCGGGTAGTACGCCAGTGTGGGGTGTCCAGGTGGATGGAGTGTGTTGGACGTGAATGAAGGGGACCTTGGTAGGTGGGCGGGCGTCCTTATTGTAAAAGTAAACTCGGAGTTGGATGCAGTGGAAGAAGTGTTCGACGTCACAATGCGTATTGAATTCATTGATGCATGGATGGAGGGGGATAAAGGTAAGGCCTTTGCTGAGGACTGATCGTTCGTCCTCAGTGAGAGGAAAGTCTGGGGGGGTACGGCGAAAAATCGGCAAGGCTGGTAGCTGGGCCTGGTGTCAGAGTGGAGCTGGAAGTGGGGCGGAGCCTGTAACTGGAGTGGTAGCTGGGATGGGGGTGGGGTCATGAGCACGGATGATGTCCCCTCAGGGTTCTGGGGGGCGGCTATAATATTTAGGGTGAGTTTCGTTCTGGTTCTTGAGTAATTAACCAATGTGCTGCTCTGTGTCTCTGAAGTTATTCGTCATAGTAACAGAGGGGGTTGAGATAATGCTATGTGCCCTTAATGCTGAAACAAATCGTTCTCAGTTCAGTCATCATTCTCCATCATATAATTCCATGTTGTCCAGTGCATCAACACATGTTGTTGTTATATATTTACCAAAACCCGACCCGGTAAAAAAATCATCGATGAATATTAACTCTTTGTATTCCAATTCCCTTGTGGAAATGAACGCCGGTCCTAAGGAGGCAATTCTATGGCTTTGTTGCCCTCTTAATGCTGTTTTACGTAACTGTGAATCTGTTCATCTGAGCTCCCAAATCTATTGATCACATTTGGATCTTTTTTTCCCCCAAGGAATCATTGAATATCACCCTTCTGAACAAATTGCAGCACTGCACGTTTCAAACTGTAGATATTATTTTAATTTAAATGTGCACTGTCGTGTTTTGGGTAAGTTCTATCAATTGGTTGGATACCTATTTGGCAATTCAGCGTGATGGTAATAGCATATCCAGTACTTGCACTGATTGGGGTTACCATTGAAGAATTATCGGCCTCAATCGCTGTCACTGAATGACGCACAAGATAGTCAGATTGCACAACTACAGTCATCTCTTTCTTACCAGACAGAAGTGCGAGGGTCTGCCCGAGATTCCAAAAGCATGTTGTCCTTACTGTATTGTAATGTATTGCATTCTGTCCCTCTCCATTCCTAAATAGAGGAGGAGAAAGTGAGGACTGCAGACGCTGGAGATCTAGTCGAAAGTATGGTGCTGGAAAAACACAGCTGGTCTGGCAGCGTCTGAGGAGCAGGGAAATCGACATTTCAGGGATAACCTCTTCATCAGGAATGATGAAGGGCTTATACCTGAAACACTATTCTCCTGCTCCTCGGATGCTGCCTTTCCTAAACAGAGGCAATTTTGCACTCTGCTGAGACATTTCACAACTTTAGGGATGTTGAAGTGAATGCACACCACTATTTAAACAGTAATTATTTTAACTTATCGAACAGCAGTGTGCTGCAAGTGTTGGTTCCACAACCTTTTCAACACTTATATAAAATGATTTGAAAGCCATTATAGCAGTGATCTTCAGAGAATTTACAGGTGACAGAAGAATAAGTGACGTAGTGTTTGCATCAAAAGGTTACATCAGAGGAGAACAGCACCTTGATATACTGGCCATTGGACATAAAGTGATAAAGATATACTTTAATTTAGATAAATATAGGATGTTGCATTTTGGTCAGGCAAATCAGGGCATGGTTGATACATTTAATGGTCGGGCCAGGGGGAGTTTTATTGAACA
>NC_057755.1:7939415-7960064 GCF_004010195.1 Chiloscyllium plagiosum | reverse complement strand
AAATTGGAACTATAGTACGAATCCCGCAAAGAGCTCCCAATCTGTTTTGGATCAGGACAGACCCTCTCAAACCATTTCAAGAAAGTGGCCCAGACCCTAACTTTGTTTCTTGTTTTAAGTAGGTGGAACACGGATATTCCAGGAGGAATGCAATTGTTCAAACCGTGGAGTTTTAAACACAACAACATTTAGTTATAAGATTTGTGAATGTAAATAAATTCTGTTTCGTTCAAAACTATTTAGTTTGATCAGCTGCATTCCTCCTGGAATACGCACATTACATGTGCTTAAAATAACTAGCAACATTAGGGCCTGGGTTAGCTTCGTGAAATGTTTTGAGTGGTCTGGCCTGGTCTATAACATACTGATGAGTACAAAGCCTTGGCTCTGTGTATTTTATGAAAGGGATAATGTATGAATTGTCCTGTGACAAATAAAGCGTTCAACATTTTCTTCTGTGTTGTGTAGTCAAATTCTTAAAGCAGCATGATAGGCACACTTTGGATTAGATGGTGTAGGACTCCGTCTACATTATTCTTGCAGTTTGTCCTCCATTTTATATCCGGTATCATCGAGTGATTCCAAAAGGTACAGCATACAGTTACATACAGTGTTGAGGTGCCTCTACATTACGCTGATCCTGAGTCCCCCACTAGAATTTTACAGAATAGAAACTGAACCTTAGGTCCAACTCTTTCATACTGACCAAAAATCAAAAATTGATTTAATTCCATTTGCTAGCATTTGGCCCACATCCCCAAAACCCCTCATATTCACATACCTATCCAGATGCCTTTTAAATGTTGTAATTGTAGCAGCCTCCACCACTTCCTCTGGCAGGTCATTCCGTACCTACGCTACCATCAGTGTGAAAACGTTGCCCCCCAGTCACTTTTAAAATTTTCCCATCTTACCTGAAGATGTGCCCTTCCTGGGAAAAAAAGACCTTGGCTATTCACTAGTATCCTCATATACAGGCGAAGGTGAAGAAGGCCGAGGACGAGTCAAACAGAGACACGCAAGAAAATTCCTGGAAGCATGGCATTCCAACTGGAACTCTATCAACAAACACATCGATTTAATGCAAACTACCACTCTCTGAGGAAAAGAACAGGAAATGACATCACAAACTCAAGAAAACCTAAACACATAAATAGAAAGCGGGATGTAACACCAGTACTTCACCGGAGGCTCACTGATGATGTTACCAGAATGGTGATAAAACGTCTGAAAACGAACCTTCCAGCTTAGCGAGAAACCGTACATCCAGAACTTCAACATAAGCTACAATTCTTCTCAAAACCCATTATTCCTTGGCCCCTAGTACTCCAGGGATATTAACTCCAGCCTATTCAGCCTCTCCCTCTTCATTCAAAGTTTGTGCGAAGATTTGTAGCTCGGGTGCTTGTTGTTGTGGTTCTGTTCGCCGAGCTGGAAGTTTTTGTTGCGTCCCCTGGCTAGGCGACATCATCAGTGCTTGGGAGCCTCCTGCGAAGCGCTTCTTTGATGTTTCCTCCGGTGTTTATAGTGGTCTGTCCCTGCCGCTGGCTACTAAGGATAGCTGGTCGTGTCGTTTCGTGGCTAGTTGATGTTCATGTATGTGGATTGTTAGCTGTCTTTCTGTTTGTCCTATATAGTGTTTAGTGCAGTCCTTGCATGGGATTTTGTAAATTACATCAAAGAAGCGCTTCGCAGGAGGCTCCCAAGCACTGACGATGTCGCTTAGCCAGGGGACGAAACGTTTGCAACAAAAACTTCCAGCTCTCCCTCTTCATATCCAGTGTTACTGTTGAGCACTCCAAGGACAGGTTGTTATGAAGGTGTAGGGGTGTACTGCACATTTAAGAGAGGAAGCTGGAAAGGACTGATTGAAAGCACAGAGTGTGCTGAACAATTTAAAAAGGTAATATTTGGTTGTGAAACAAATCGCTTCAATGCCATTGTACACAAGTAATTCGAATTTGACCAATCAGTTTAAATCATACCCCAAGATACCAAAATACAATCGAATTTTGCTTAGTGTTTTGATGACATCAAACCAACGAGACGGTTCAGTGTTTTGGAGTATATAAAACTGGGGATTTCGAACAGTTATCCAGAACAGCAAAGAGCAGCCAATCACCAACAGACTGCTCGAGGAATAGCTCTCTGAAAGGTACCTGCCCATAAGATATTTGTGCAGCAGAAGACGAAAGTAAAGTTGGCCCAGAAAAATCTGCAGAGGTAATTGTACAAAGGAGAATCGAGACAGTTGGCTGGTTTTGAAATGTGATTTTTTTTGCAAATTTTAAGGGATGTCGGGCTTTAATCGGACCTGTATTGTAGAGTGGGAGGTAAAAGATAGGTTTAAGAGAAAGGAGTTGTAAAAGTTGTTGTCCAATGTTCTTTTTTGGACTTAACGAATAGAATTGCTAATTTTTTCTGTAAGTCGTGATATTTGGGATAGTTCTTTGCCACTCAAAATTAAACAGATTACAGTGCGAGGTGAGCTTTAATGTGTGTCTGGTTTAAATTAGCCGAGGGGTTTACCCATGTCGGAACTCGGGTACTGCATGGGCTTAGATTTGGTTAGATACAGCTCCTGCCACATTACCCTGACAGGGTGATCTTACTAGGTGTGTTCTACTGATCAGACCTTCCTGTGATTAAACCAGTTTTGGCCCTCACCCCCAACCAGATGATGGGGCTAATATATGGAGTTGCCTCATGCTCTAACAATGTGTGCCTCAGTCTCATTGTTGGTTAAATTGTCCACTTGATGCTGTGGGGCATTTGGTGACATGTGGTTCAATGGTTTGGTCTGGAGGCATGCAATCCAATTGTCACACAGTCATAGAGTCATCGAGGTTTACAGCATGGGAACAGGCCCTTTGGCCCAACCTGCCTGTGTCACCCCGTTTTCAGAATTGAATTTGTTCCATTTGCCTCCATTTGGTCCTCATCTCCCCATACCTATCCAATTCACGTACATGTCTAAATATTTCTTAAATGGTGAAAATGTACTCGCCTCCACCACTACCGCTGGCAGGCCGTTCGTGACATTCACCACCCTCGGTGTGAAATAATTGACACTCTCGATCCTTTTGTACCTCTTCTTCTCACCTTAAAACGCAGCCCTCGAGATTTGGATTCCCCAACCATTGGGAAAAGCAATTAGCTATTTACCTTATCTATGCCTCTCATGATTTCATAAATTTCTACTAGGTCACCCCTCTGTCTCCTATGCTCGAATGAAAAAAGTTGAACCTATCCAAACTCTCCTCATAAGCAAACGGTCCAGTCCAGGCAACAACCGAGTAAATCTTTTCTCCATTCTTTCAAGTTTAATAATATCATTTCTACTGTGGGACAACCAGAACTGCAAAGTTAATAAATGTGTGGTCAATCATCTTGGTAGTTATAACAACAGATTGGAATATAATTTAAATGGTGAAAAATGGCAGTATGCTGCTGTGCAGAGGGACCTGGGTGTTCTTGTGCATGAATCACAAATAAATTGGTTTGCAGGCCACACCTGAGGTACCGTGTACAGTTTTGGTCTCCTTACTTGAGAAAAGAATGTACTGGTACCGGAGGCAGTGCAGAGGAGGTTCACTGGATTGATTCCAGAATTGAGAGGGTCAACTCATAAGAACATAAAAGCCAAGAGCAGGAGTAGGTCATCTGGCCCTTTAAGCTCACTCCACCATTCAATAAGGCCATGGTTGATCTTTCTGTGGCCTCAGCTCCACTTACCCACCATCTAACTATAACCCTGAATTCCTAACTTCTCAAAAAGAGTCTATCTTAGCTTTAAAAACTTTCAATGAGGAAATCTCAACTTCTTCACTGGGCAAGGTATTCCACAGATTCACAACCCTTTGGGCGACGAAGTTCCTCCTCAATGCAGTCCTAAATCTGCTCCACCTATTTATGTGTTCATGTTCTAGCTTTACCCACCAGTGGAAACATCAGGAGAAGAGATTGAGTAGACCAGGACTATTCTCATTGAAATTCAGATGAGTGGGGATCTTATAGAAACATATAAATTTTTTAAAAGTATAGATAAGATAGAAGTAGGGAGGTTGTTTCCACTGGTGGGTGAAACTAGAACTAGGTGAATAGCCTCAAAATAAATAGAAGCAGAATTAGGACTGAGTTGACAAGGAACTTCTTTATTAAAAGGTCATGAACTGGTCGAATTCCCTGCCCGGTGAAAGCAGTTGAGGCTACCTTATTGAATGCACTTTTTAAGACAAAGATAGCTTTTTGAACAGGAAATGAATTAAGGGTTAAGGTGAGTGGGTGAGATGGTGGTGCTGAGTTAATGAATAGATCAGCCATGATCTTATTGAATATTGGAGCGAGCTACATGGCCCACTACTCCTTCTATTTTCTTCTGTTCTTGTTTCATAACCGTCAGTCAATTTATATCACAGCAATACCACGCACAGGCGCAGTTCTACACCGCAGACACGATGCAAGTATACTTCAACACCGCTGAACCAAGTGCAGTGTCGCAATTACGCCAACACTGGATGCAGGCGCAGCTCAGCACAGCAAAAACCGCGTTAGGTGCAGCATGCCACTGCTCAGCCAGTGTCGTGGACTGATCCTGCAGACAACGCGTGCAGGAACAAGTGAACAACAATCAACTAGCTCATGGGCTGCGACTACTGACACCAAGCTCAGTTCCTAATGGCAGACCGCACACAGGCGCACTGCTGCACCCCACTGGCCATCTGGGTATTTGCATGACATCATCACGCTGACAATTGGGTACATTTGGCACCAGATAAACTCCAAGAACTTTTTGATGAAACAGCATTCCTTGTCCACATGTTTCAGATATTTTTGGACTGGCCTCCGTGGAGATTCCTCTACATTTTACAGCTCTTCTCTGAACTTGTTCTGGGTCACTGGATGACATGTACTCTCCAGCAGTGACTGTTTTATCCGTGCGTCAGCTCCTCCAAGAGATATGGGAGCATGTCTCTCAGGGTACTGACGAAAAACCTGTCCATCATATTGGAAAATCACAGCCCCACTTCTCAAAGAGGAGTTGTGAAGGCCACTTGCTACAAACAAATTGGCACGTTGGTTCCCATTATCTGTTTATAAATCAGACTTAACTGCTGTAGTCCATTGCTTTGAACTTTGATCCACAAGTGCTGTCTTTGAAGGAATAGCTGATCTATAAGATGACAATAATTAATCATAAAGAACAAAAAATACCAAATGAAATATCAGATAGAAAATATAAGGAATGGATGTGCAAAACCATTTTCTTTACTGTCTCAGAGACTAATTAGATTAGATTACGTACAATGTGGAAACAGGCCCTTTGGCCCAACAATCCACACGGACCCTCCGAAGAGCAACCCACCCAGACCCATTCCTCCACATTTACCTCTTCACCTAACACTATGGGAAAATTAGCATGGCCAATTCACCTAACATGCACAGTCATAGACTGTGGGAGGAAACTGGAGCACCCGATGGAAATCCACGCAGACACGGGTAGAAATATGCAAACTCCACACAGGTATTTGCCTGAGGTGGGAATTGAACCCAGGTCTCTGGTGCTGTGAGATAGCAGAGCTAACCACTGTGACATCGTGCCGCCCACGAATGCAGGTTAGATTCTCCACAGTATGGAACCATGCCTTTCGTCCCAACAAGGTAAGACCCCTGGTCCTCATGGCTCGAATCCTAGGATGTCAAAAAAAAAAACAGCTACACAGACAATAGATGCACTGGTTGTAATTTTACAATAAAACTTGCATTCGAGAGAAGTACTGGCGGATTTGAAAACTGTCATTATGTCGCCAGGTTCAAAAACAGAGTGGGGCAAACATTGATAAATATAAGGTGACGAGCTGAATATCTCTTGTTGGAAGACACCACCTGATTCCCCAAAGCTTGAACACCATCGACAAGGCACAAGTCAGGAGTGTGTTTGAATATTCCCTCCTCATTTGGATGGGTGCAGCTCCAACAGCACTCAAGAAGCTTGACACCTCGATAAAGCAGCCTGATTGATTGGCACCATATTCAGAAGATTCCGTTCCCTCTAATCACCAAAGCTCAGTACTCTCTGCAAGATGCACTGCAGAAATTTACCAATGGTCCTTCGACAGCACCTTCATGAACAACGAGCACCACCATGTATAAAGACATAGACAACACATAAAACAGAGCATTTACACCCTCGAGTTCCCCTCCAAGCCACTCACTATCCTGACTTGGAAGTGTATCACTGTATGCAAATCCTGGAACTCCCTCCCTATGTGGGTCAAGCTGCAGCATGCAGATTGCAAAAGTTCAACGCAGCTCACCATCACCTTTTCAAGGGGAAACTGCGGACAAGCAATAAATACTGGACTATCCAGTGAAATCATAAAAACTGCTTTCATGACTCTTCTGGAATATGCACCTCCTCACTGTTGTAACTGAATTCTTTATAATGCAACAGCATCTCCTTTTTTCACATCTCCCCCAACCCCCGTCCTGCATGAATATCCCATTCCCAAAATGATGTTAGTCCTGCCTCACTCTCTATCCAGTGTCTGTAATGGCAATGACATCGCAGTTCTGTATATCAATCATCTTAACTCATCAGTCTCACGTCTGATATGCTCAGCAATAAAGTCAGGCCTTTCAGCCACACCTGACCCTTTGAATTTCAACATGGCTGAACTCTCTCTGCTTTGGTTCCTTTTTCAGAAAATGCTGTGTCCCTATTGTACAGATAATCTGTGTCCTCTCCCTCTGCTGAGCTTCTCCCAACAGTACTAATAAACACACCCTCAAGAATTTTGATCTCATTCTGATTCACATCGGTAGATCTCAAAGTTCTCCCTGAATAGTTAGTTTTCCAAATTGGTTTTCCACTGGGCTCCGTCTTTCACCAGATACAGACAAGAGAATAAAAGAGTATCCTTGCTATGAATCCACGTTCTTCGCTCCTCTTTTGTTGTTCAAAAAATTACATTAATATGTCTCATTAACTATTCCAGAATTTAGCTTTTTTTGTCTTTCTAATCTGAAAAGTTGTATGCAGCTCTTTATTCTCTAATAATTAAAACTTAGCATACAGGTGTGAGTTAGCAAGGCCTTACACCTTTATTGGTGCTGACTCAGAAGTCTTCTTTCAATATCTTCAGAAAAAATAGTAATGTTACTGCAGCCAGTTTGTTTATTCTATTTTGGTGACCTGAACTTGCTTCGATCCAAGGTAAGGTTATCATGACAGCCATGAGAAACTCAGCAGCTCTGACACCAACCACGGAGAGAGAAATATAGTCAGTGTTTCAGTCTGTTAAGTTTATTCTTCACAACATTGCCTGTAACGTTAAATTCACCTTTTAAGCGTCTCAATTCATTCAAAGTGGACATGGAATACAACAAGTCCCAATTTAACAAAGGTTAAGAGGTGACTTAATAGAGACATGCAAGATGACTAGAAGATTGGGTAGGGTGGACAGTGAGAGCCTTTTTCTTTGGATGGTGATGGCTAGCACCAGAGGTCATAGCTTTAACCCGAGGGTTGATTGACATGGCACAGATGTCATAAGTAGTTGCTTTACTCAGAGAGTACTAAAGGCTGCAACAGCAGTAGACCCGCTGAATTTAAGGGCAATTAAATTGTCATTGGATAGGCATATGGATGATAATGGAATAGTGTAGGTTATGTAGGCTTTAGATTGGTTTTATAGGTCGGTGCAACATCGAGGGCTAAAGAACGTATAGTGCAATGGGACTTTCTATGTTCTATAGTAAGTACTCACCGTGCAATTGTTCCATTTCCACCCAAGCGATGCCAGGTTCCTATCTGAGTAGAACATATACGATGGCGCCGCGAAGAAACTTTCAGCCAGCACAGGAAGTGAAGCTCACTCTGCGTACTCGTTCTTCCAGGTCTCCATCTGAGTGATAGAGATGTACAGCACAGAAACAGACCCTTCGGTCCAACTCGCCCTTGCCGACCAGATATCCCATCCAGACTTTCAATTCATTCAGAAGTGGGGATGTATATGTTTTTCAATAAGTTAAACATAATAAGTTTTCCTCTGTTAACATGTTCTTCCCATATTTCTCACTCTAATTTTAATTATAGTGTGATAATCGACCTGATCTTCGGTGAAGACAAGCTCAAAGTCTTCAAGATATTCCTTACTCATATTCTCTGCATACATAGATAGACTGCCACTTTGATCATAATTGTTGCTTCATTTACCCTTGTACTTTATATAGTTCTAACTCAAAGAATATTTTTTTTGTGTATCTTCACCATACGTTTTCCTGATCTATGTTTGCTTTTCTTTCCTCTTTCCTGAACTTTTTTTTGTAATTCACCTTTATGCTTATTGTAATATTTTTGATTTTCTGCAGTATTTCGTTCACTTTGCTGGATATTATTTTTCTTGCTTCTTTGAAATTGGATCCTTAATGCAGTTGCTCAGTAGAGCAAAGTATAGAGTTTATTGTTCCATGGGTTTGATTGATCAGATCATGTTCAGCCTAAATCTCCTTCCTTTCCTTTCTGCCAGTGACCTCTTGGACTATCACAGATTTCCATTATTGTTGCTATTTCCAGCTCACATGCTTCTCAGCCAAGGACGTTTGAACTTCCCTTACAGAAAATTAACTTTTATTTTGCACATTTACCCCCACAATTATGCTAAAATACGTTGAATTGCGTCACCCACCACAAACATAAGCTTTCCTACTAATACTCAATTGAGCTGTTCCATCTCAGTCTCCGAAATATCAATCTGGAATTTCCAAACGCTAGCAGCTGCACCATTGGATTGTCACAGGCTGGTTAATAGTGTTGTATATTTAAAATCTGAAGTAGAGTATTCATGCAATTTCACTGACTCTATATAAATCATGTAAGGACTCATAATATTACTGTATTTGTATTCTTGTTTTGTTTTCAACTTACCAGGAACTTACAACCAATGTGCACAATTCCACTCCCTGAGTTCTTGCAAAATGGGTAATATCATTTTGTGAACGTGTGTATCCTCCTTTGTGGATATATCACACATATCCTCCCCTTTCTACCTTTTTTTAAAAATACTTTTTTCATATTGCTGCCTGCAACTTTGCTTTTCTATTATGAAATCCCGTCTGAAATTCCAGGAAATCAAACCTTTAAGATGTCGTTCATTACTTTTTCTAACCTGTGACCATAATCGTGCCACGCATTTGCCATGCATTGACGATCACTGACCGAGAATCTAAGCATCACCCCGTGACGGTCATCATTGAAATCATCAGTGTCAAGCATCTTAACGTTATCTTTGATCAGATTCTGTCCTGGTCTATCCATATTGGAATTGGTCTGTGTGGGTTACTCTTTGGAGGGTCGTGTGGACTTATTGGGCCGAACAGCTTGTGTCCATGATGTAGGGAATCTAATCTATTTATGTTCGAGCTGTGAGCGTAATTCCTCCCACCGTGGATTCCTTTACACTTTCAGCTGAAGTTTATGGGGTTTAAATCATTTTATTGATAATGCATTTTCAAAAATAGGACTTTCAGCTGAACCTCAGTCAACAATATCACTTCACACACTATCGCCTGCTTCCAGTGGAGATGTATTGCTGAGACAATAATACACTTTCTCAGACAAGAGACAAACCACAGGCCACATTCCATATATGATTTATTAATGCCCGCTGTCGTCTCACTGATGCCGAGTGCTTTACTGGTGTAATCCTTCTATAAAAAAAAGTTCCACATCGTTTCACATAGCCAATTAACATTTTTGCTTGTTGTTAACTTATCTTCTTTCAGGTATCGCCCAAATATATCTCAGGCTTTCACATTTCAAAATATATTCTATTCTGTCTTTGTTTTACAATTCCACTGCTGAAGTAGTTTTCTTTTGCAGTTTGCCATTATATTCCATCTTTTGGATCACTCAAGCAATCCGTCCATCTTCTTTTATCACTTCATTGTGTTTTCTCCAAACACATCACCTTTGTCATCTGGCTACATGGTTAACTCACACTCAATGCTACCTTCTCACTCAGACAATAAATGGTTGTCTCAGAGTCCCATGTATTTATTCGCCTGTTGCCCCAAAATTGAAATTTGACTTTTACTCCTCGTCTACCATTCTATTAATTCTCAATCTCTACTAACATTTTACTCATACTTCTGTGTACACCTTCACCTGCTATTCTCTATTTACATACCTTACAGAAACATACATTTTTTTAAAAGTCATACTGCAGTATATTGTTTTACATTAAGCTTTACTCCATCCGTACTCTGAATTCCCACAATCTGTTGATGTCTGAGGTTTACTTTTGCTCGTGGAAATAATATGTTACCATTTTCTTCCCTATGCTTGGTGTTCATTGACGTGCCACCTTCTTGTATCTCGGTGACTTGACTGTGCCTTAAAAAATGTTTACGTTTCTAAAATCAAGTCACTGTTATTTTAGTGGTGTCCATTGTTCGTCCACAGTCACATCTTTAAAGCGCTATTGATAGTTTGTTAAATCGATCCCAAACCTACGTGTTTGCAGCTTTTATCTTTACTGTCATTGTTTCAAAGTAAACAACAGTACTGTTAAACTTAAGGTACTTTTATGTAATATTATATTCAGCCTTCCATAGGAAATATTTTTCTATAGAATTATCAGTTAGATCTCTCACACTGCATCATGCTAGACTTAAAATAGGCAATCTCTTGTTTGCATGGTCAGCACTAATTATCTACAACACTAACTTGCATGTATTCGATTATCGACATGCATGAGACACATATCCTCTGGGACATATATTTCTGATGAATTTTCATAACACAATTCTCAACTTCTCCATTGCCATTCTGGATTAAGTGAAACGGAAAATTGTTCATTGTTTGCTAAGTGACTGTAACAGATGGAAAGGTTAGAGCTGAAAATGTGTTGCTGGAAAAGCGCAGCAGGTCAGGCAGCATCCAAGGAACAGGAGAATCGACGTTTCGGGCATAAGCCTTCTTCAGGAATCTGGCTTGTGCCCGAAACGTCGATTCTCCTGTTCCTTGGATGCTGCCTGACATGCTGCGCTTTTCCAGCAACACATTTTCAGATCTGATCTCGAGCATCTGCAGCCCTCACTTTCTCCTCCCTGATGGAAAGGTTATACAAGCGGGATCCAAGTTATTCCTTTCGCGTCAGCCTGAGTTGTGCTATAAAATGGAAAGGAACATTGAGAATTTTCGAAAAGATTTGTTTTTACTAAGAAACAAGGCAGAGCAGCAAGCAAAGATGTTCCGAAAGAATGGAAAGACCATTTATCCCACAAACGAAGAACATTTACTATCCCTTGCTAGTCGCAGTTCGTACTCCCGGTTTGTAAGTATACCCTGCTATAGAATAGCTTCTGGTTATCTCACTGTTCTTGATTATGTTGCAGAGTATGTGAATATCCTTCTTAAAGAGTAATTTATCTGGAAGGATATCTTGGTAACTGACAATGGTTAAATCTTGAGTTCTTGCAGCTGATGAAAGCTCTGTTGATCACTGCATTGAGAGAATTCAATGTTAAACATTGCAGAATACTCATAATATGAGATAATGCTGATTCCTTATAAGTCCAATAGTTAATAAATAAACATTTTTTAATGATTTGCTGTCGAGAATTCATTTGTCTGCCTAACATTTCTCTCCTATGCTGTATATATGCTTCGTCTCAACCTATCAGCTTGCTCCTTTCTATCAGCTCCCTCACCTCCTCTCATCGCCAAACTGTACAATGCACAGCGGTGGTCCGCTCTGATGAAGCGTCACTGGATCGGAAACGTTAACTCATTTTTATCTCCACAGATGTTGCCAAAGCAGCTAAGTTCCTCCACCAATTCCGGTTTTAATTCCAATTGCTAATCATTTATCAGCAAGCAATGCGTTGTTTATTGATCGAGGAGATGTAGGAATTGCTGAATAGGGCAAATTTGATTGTTTCCCATGATTGGTCTCCAGAAAGTGGTGGCGTGGTTTCTGTTAGTTCATTGCTTTGTTTCAGCCTTGATGACTTAAATTGTTTTGTTGACTGGAGACATGTACAATCTGCAGAAGATTTTGAATGATAATGTTATTTTTGTTGAACAAAACAAAAATGAAAGAACTGCGGATGTTGTAAATCAGAAAAAAAGCATAAATTTCTGGAAAAACTCTGCGGGCCTGGGAGCATCTGTGAAGAGGAATCAGAATTAATGTGTCGGGTCCAGTGACAATTCTTCAATTGTTTTTGTTGTTTGAAGCCTTTTCCTGGAACGAATCTCTATCATTCCACTCGCAGCCTGTTACTTTTGATTAATTGCAACTGCGAAAATCTCCCATTTTGAAATGCTAGTGAATGTTCGTCTCTCATACAGTCACAGAGATGTACAGCATGGAAACAGACTCTTCGGTCCAAATCACCCATGCCGACCAGATATCCCAACCCATTCTAGTCCCACCTGCCAGCACCCAGCCCATATCCGTCCAAAACCTTCTTATTCATATGCCTTTTAAATGTTGGAATTGTATCAGCCTCCACCATTCCCTCTGGTAGCTCATTCCATTCACGTACCACCCTCTGAGTGAAAAGGTTGCCCCTTAGGTCTCTTTTATATCTTTCCCCTGTCACCCTAAACCTATGCTGTCTAGTTCTGGACTCCCCACCCCAGGGAAGAGACTTTGTCTATGTACCCTATTCCATGCCCCTCATGATTTTAGAAACCTCGATAAGGTCACCCCTCAGCGTCCGATGCTCCAGGGAAAACAGCCCCAGCCTATTTAACCTCTCCCTATAGCTCAAATCCTCCAGTCCTGGCAACATCCCTGTAAATCTTTTCTCATCTTAATGAATTGACAACTTTCTCGTGCTGGTTGAGAATTATGTTAAATGCAGTCGTTCCTGTGATTCTCATCTCCAAATAAACTATAGGACTCAAGTATAAAACGTATAGTTACCGCAAGGTCCCGCAATGGAACCGCCCATCATTAGCTCAATGGTCTATAATATGCATGTTGCATGTTCGGTTACATTTGGTCTGAATACGGCAATGGATTATGTTTTCAGGTATATGTAAAGCAATTCGTTTCTTGAATTGACATCGAAAAATTAATACGTTACATTGAACATTTGGAAAACAAGATGTATTCAACCAATTCCAAGACAATTGCACTTCCAATAAATTTAATTGCCTTAACTTGGGCTCCCACAGTTTCCTCCCTTCTCCAACATTCCGCCATTAAAAAATGCCTTGCGCATGAGTCCTATATCTTCCTTTCTCGTTTTTCATTCTGACTAAATTTCCGGTTACCCGGCCTTTCTTTCTGTTCCACACGTGAGCTGAGATTGTTAAACGTCTCTGCCTTCCTCCTTTAAATCTTCCATCGTCGGCCCTCTTCCATCCGAACTGGCAATGTCCATTCCATAATTGGCTCTCATGTGACGCACAATAATGCCATCATATTAACTGCGGTAGCTGATGGAGAGCTCCTTCCACTGAGAACATGATTCTGTGGAGAAGTGACCCTCAAACTGTGTCCAGGTAATTGTCACTCTCTCTCAGAGAGGGTTGTCTGTGCTATTTTATGAATTATGCCCCTTTGCCTCATTTGTACCCTTTACCTGACATAAAAACCTTGAGGCCCACTGTCCTTGCAAATTACTTCTGTTTTCCCATACTCTGCTTTATTTGAATATATCTTTGAATGAGCTGTTGCCTCCGTTATCTGTCCATGTTTCCTGGAATTCCATGTTTGCACATCTGTTTAAAAAAAAATCCCCTGCTGCCGGACCACCAATATGAGTCCTATGAAAAGGAAAGATTAAATTCTCACTGCTGTAAAATGTTAAATCTGCGTGTTCCTCCTTCTTGATTATAGCTTCGCTTACGAATGTTTTCAATTGCTCTGCAGCTGATTTGCTTATTATACATCTAGTCATTTCCATAACATCAATGACAAGAGTCTCAAAACATGTTCTGCTAATTTACTTCTGGCACTAATCCTTACCTTCTTCATGTTTCTCATCTGGATAATGTCCTTTTTCGACATTACATAATATTACACCAAACATTTACAGATGGCACCTTGTTCTTTCTGGAAACCCCATCTCCCGTTTTGTCACCTTTGTTAAAATGACCAGAACCAACTGCTCAATTACTACAACCACTGTACGGTGGCACAGTGGTTAACACTGCTGCCTCACAGAGCCTGAGGCCCGGGTTCAATTCCCGACTCAGGTGGCTGACTGCGTGGAGTTTGCAAGTTCTCCCCGTTACTGCGTGGGTTTCCTCCGGGTGCTCCGGTTTCCTCCCACCAGAGATGTGCAGGTCAGGTGAATTGGTCATGCTAAATTTCCCGTAGGGGTATGGGTGGGTTGCGGGTCGGTGTGGACTTGTTGGGCCGAAGGGTCTGTTTCCACACTGTAATGTAATCTAATCTAAACTGGACATACAACAGCAGTTTTCCATGGATCCACATCTTCACTCAGTTTCCTTGCGATTTTCTTGCAGGCCAATTCTCTATGTCTACACTCAGCTGCCTGGAAAGTCAGTCATGTTTCCCACAAAAATGAGCTTCTGATCACACATCCAGACAATCAACAGGACCTCGGAAATGTTCATTAATGTGGTTTGCAAGCTAACCCACCCACGACTCTCCCATTGTCAATACAAGACTTCCTGTTGTACCATAAACTGTAACCACATTTGGTAATCTAATTGTTTCATTTGGGAAAATCGCGATTTGATTGGGTCGAGTTTCGCTGCCCAGGCCCTAACCTCTGCGACTGCCAACAGAAAACTCTCAGTCATCAATAACCACCACCAGCCACTCCACCCCCCCCCCCCCCCACACACACACACAACCAACCCCTAATTTCAAGACATTCCACAAACTGCATGTTTTGATGATGTAAAAGTCACTTGTATGAATGTGTTTACACGACTCGCTCTACTTTATAATGCATCATGAAACGCCTTTAGTTCTTGATTAGGCAAATGGTCAGATACAACGGTAAACTATAGATCTCCCTGTTGGCTATTTGCCTTTCACTACGGTTCACAAAATGAATCCTGACTTGCGTCAAAATGTGATAGCTATGGAAAAGCAGATGGCAGATGAATTATTTCAATTTTAATTTAACAATTACCATTCCAAAATCAAACAATAACGTTACTCGCTGAATTAAATACACTTGAAGGGTATTCCGCCAGAATTGATTTATCAACATTGAAAGAAGTACAATTTAAAGTTGCCTATATCAGAGAGGAAAAACGTTCACTGAATTCTCATTCAGATCATAAAAACATTTGATTCTGACCCGCAGGAAAGATATTGTGAAACTTGAAAGGGCTCATAAAACATTTACAAGAATGTTGCCAGAGTTGGGGGGTTTTGAGCTTCAGGAAAAGGCTGAATAGGCTGGAGCTGTTCTCCCTGCAGCAGCTGAGGGGTGACCCGAAAGAGCTTTGTGGAATGATGAGGGCATGGATAGGGTAAATAGACAGGTTCTTCTTCCCATGATAGGGGAGTCCAAAACCAGACAGCATAGATTTAAGGTGAGATGGGAATGATTTGAAATGGATGTAAGGGTTAACCTTTTCAGGCAGATGGTAGTCCGTTTGGAGAATGAACTGCCAGACGAGCTGGAGAACGTGGTTACAATTACGCATTTAAAACGCATCTGGATGGGTACATGAATAGGACGGTTTTAGAGGAAATATCGGCCAAATGCTGGCAAATGGGAATCGATTAGATTAGATTGGATGAGTTGGACCAAAGGGTTTGTATCCATGCTGTATGACTCTATGACAGATTGCCGCATATTATCCAAGATGATGTATCTGGCGCCTTCTTCCTTACCTCTCTTTTTTTAGATGTAAACCTATTGAAAATTGTGACCCTACGCAGAAGGCATTGTGGTCTCTCCAAATCGATTTCCATCTTCATGGTAGCCATGGCGACAGTAGATCTGCTGGTCACCCTCTTTCATAGAATTGCGTTGCAGATTTTCAGCAAATGTTTCCTGCATTCATTCCACTCCTACACTGTCGTTTGTAGATTTTTGCTATACTTGAGTTCTGCCATCTCGAGCTCAGTGCGTTACATTCTCTTTCACATTTGATAGTTGTGCAGCTATTTGTTGTCAGAAACTGAAAACAAAATATTGCATATTCAAGACGGCATTAATTGTCATATTCATTGTGTCTATATTAATGTATTTCGAGACCATCCCTTTTTGGTTTGCATATGAACATAAACAAATAATTAACAACATATCTTGGTGTTTCCATCCGAGTGTGGCTTTTTTCATAGTAGCTGCAGGTAGAGCTTACTTTAATGTGCAAAGTGTTCTTATTTCATTTATTTCTTTTGCTTTTATATTACGATTTAACTGTTTAACAGGCCGGTGCATTATTGTAACCAATAAGACCCGCAGGAGACTACATGCTGTTAAGACTGGGAATGCACGAGATGCTGGGATGCAGAGCCGAAGGAAATCTATTAATGTACTATTCGTTGTGTCGGGAAATTTCGTATTACTAAGTCCAACCTCGGTGGTAAGCCAATGGACTCTGCTCAAGCGTTCCCGATTTGACTATACAGCCCCTGCATATATTGCCACTTCATCAGGTATATGTTGACGTACTTGAAGTCTTGTATAAACATTTGCATCTATACAGTGACGCAAGCTACATTCCTTGGACATATGTTTTGACTTTGGTTAAAAATATTAAAAAATCAAATCAAAGCATTCCGCCCGACATAAAGTGCAATTGCAGTTCACGATTCCAAGCATATTAGTGATCTCCCCAATTACAACAATATAATTTGTCGACTTGAAATCAGTTAGACATCAGAAAGCATTTCCTGAACTGTAAATTTGCAATCCCATCAGTGTGTCTGAGTTCAATCCACAGCATATATCTAGTTTGACTCGCACGTATGTGTTCCACTTCAATTGTTTTCCAAATGTCTGTCTCCACCACTCCACCCTCACTGTTTCCTTTTCCTCTCAACATTGCAGGATTTCTCAACCATGAATTTGAAATAATTATGTGTTTAGATTTTAAATTATGACAGTTTGGTATTATTCAAGTCACAAGAGTGTTAGCTATCTTCATAACAAAAACAAACACATGGGCATAACGTTACAAAAACAGATTTCAAGAGTTAAGCTTACAGAAGTCAGGGAATTGAGCCAAAGCAGTACATTGCTCCCAATTTCTTGCAGTTGATTATTTGATTGTTAATATTTGACTAATTTGACGAAGGCCTCTGACCATTTGTAAATTACACAACGTATTTCAACACTGGTAATGGAGATTCCAATCAAATAACTCAGTCCTTCTTTCATATTTACCCAACAAAAGACTTTTAATTTCTCGTGCATTGTAGTTTTAGAATCTTGCAGCAAGTTCATATTAGCAAACGTGAAATATTTGTCACATGACAAGAACGAGAATGATTTCTAATGGAAGGTTTACTCGTAAGGAATTCTACCTCAGCTTTAATGTAATCACGGAAAGTGTTCTGCTCAGATAATCAAGTACAGGGAATTAAAAGCAATTTAAAACTTGATTTGTTCTTGCTGAGTATTGCACCTGAGATGTGTCCAGCTGTATTGAATGAAATGATGTTAGATGGCTCTGGAAATGAAAAAACATAATTATACATTGTATGTAGTATTCAGAGTCCAAAAGTATTTTGAAATGTATTTGTAACATTGAGGAGATATGTTAGCTCTGCCATTTGCACTCTAGTCTCATTGATAGACCAATGAGAGAAGTGATTTTTTCAGATTATGTTGCACATCATTCGTCTTTACTGCATTGTTTTCCTTTCTGTTCGGTAATAGGGTTTTTCTAAGGCAAAATCAAAACTGCAGAAGCTGTAATCCAAAATAGACAGGCAGGAGGCTGGAAGAATACAGCAAGCCAGGCAGCATCAGGAGATGGAGAAGTTGAAGTTAACCCTTCTCCAGTGCACCTCCTGATGTTGCCTGGCTTGCTGGTTATTCCAGCTTCTGGCCTAGTTATTTTCTGTTAAGCAACTAAGCAAAGCTTCTGCAATGTACATTACATCTGTTAAACAGAGAGTGGAGTGGGCGATTATTCAATTCTTGAACGTAGCAACAGGGATTGTATTTTTGTATCATTAAAGATTACACCATATGAAAGTATATAGTTTCAGCTCGTTCTTCAAAGGCAATGACAACATTTGGCATTAATTTAAGCATTACAGAAATAAGGACATAGCATTAAAGTTTACACTTATGGATTATGAGCAAATGTGAAACTGTAAATAAAATAAATCACGTAAATTTCCTTCGTGCAGAAATGAATTCCAACTTTAACCACAGCGTGTAACTTCAGTGCAGATTCATAGTTCATTCAAAGTGGAATCCAAGGTAGACAGAACAGTGAAAAAGGCATTTGGTATGTTTGCCTTTACTGGCCACTGCACTGGGTATAGGAGCTGGGGAGTCATGTTGTGGCTGTACTGTACATTGGCTTGGCCACTTTTGGAATACTGTGTGCTAATCTCAGCTCCCTGCTGTGGGAAGCATAGCATTAAATTTGAAAGGGTTCTGAAAAGACTTACAGAGATGTTGTCAGAGATGGAGGGTTTGAGCTGTCAGGAGAGGCGGAATAGGCTGGGGCCATATTCCCTGAAGCATTGGAGACAAAGAAGTGACCTTATGAGGTTTCCAAAACCAATGGAGGGTTATGGGTAGGATTACTAAATTGTTTTCTGTGGGGTGGGCGAGTCAAAACTAGAGGGCATAGTTTTAAGGTGAGAGGGGAAATATTTTAAAGGTGTCTAAGGAGCAACTTATTAACACAGAGGGATGCATGTGCATGGAATGAGCTGCCAGAGGAAGTGGCGGTGGCTGGTACGATTGCAGCATTGAATGGGCACCTGGATGGGGATATGAATGGGAAGGGTTCAGAAGGATTTGGGCCAAATGCTTGCAAATGGGACTAGACTTATTGGTCAGCATGTACCAGTTGGACAGAAGTGTCTGTTTACGTGTTGCACATTTCCATGACCCTATGAATCACGCATTGGACAGATTATCAAATAGAAAAAATGAACGTGCTGTGTAAAAATTGATTTTTCTTAAAATATCAATTGGGCTCAGATACTGAACTCAGCAAACCACTCTTCAATGTTTCCATTTCAGCATCAACATATCTGGAAGCAAAACAATACATAATTGCAGAATCCAGCTGAGGTCAGGCTGTGCCTGTTTGGCTGAGAGTGAACAGTTGAGGGGCCAACAGATGCTGCTTTTAGTTCTGTCGCCATATTCAGATAATAAATACTAACCTAATACATAGTTTGTCAGCAGAAATATATTTGAATTGTATCAGGCAGCAATTCTTTAGCAAACATATATCACCATGAAATAAAACAATATCCAGTGAATCACATTATCCAAACTTAATAGGGATAATAATATTATATATTCAGAAGTTAACCTTTTTACAGCACTGTACTAAATTCATTCATAAATGACTGTAATTCCTAATTCTTGTTAGTACAAGGCTAGTGGTCCCTATAATTCCTCCACTTAGTAATATCACTGTGTCTGTATGACATTGTTGCCTTTTCAAAACATTCAATCATTTCCTCTCTTGTATCAGTTGCCCCTAGAGAAAAAGACATTCCATTTACCAATACATATTTTAATTCTTTTTAATGGGACAGTAAATTTGTTTCTCTGTATACCCTCCACCACCATTTCTATTTGATCAATTGCAATGTTTTTTATGACTCATTCAGTTTGACAGAAACTGTTGTAGTTCTGTTCGCCGAGCTGGAAGTTTTTTTTGCAAACGTTTCGTCCCCTGGCTTGGCGACATCATCAGTGCTTGGGAGCCTCCTGCGAAGCGCTTCTTTGATGTTTCCTCCGGTGTTTATAGTGGTCTGTCCCTGCCGCTTCCGGTTGTCAGTTTCAGCTGTCCGCTGTAATGGTTGGTATATTGCATTCAGGTAGATGTGTTTGTTGATGGAGTTTGTGGATGAATGCCATGCCTCTAGGAATTCCCTTGCTGTTATCTGTCTGGCTTGCCCTATGATAGTAGTGTTGTCCCAGTCGAATTGATGTTGCTTGTTGTCTGAGTGTGTGGCTACTAAGGATAGCTGGGCGTGTCGTTTCGTGGCTAGTTGATGTTCATGTATGCGGATTGTGAGCTATCTTCCTGTTTGTCCTATATAGTGTTTAATGCAGTCCTTGCATGGAATTTTGTACACTACATTCGTCTTGCTCATGTTGGGTATCGGGTCCTTCGTTCTGGTGAGTTGTTGTCTGAGCGTGGCTGTTGGTTTGTGTGCCGTTATGAGTCCTAGGGGTCGCAGTAGTCTGGCAGTCAGTTCCGAGATGCTCCTGATGTATGGTAGTGTGGCTAGACCTTTTGGTTGTGGTACGTCCTCGTTCCAAGGTCTTCCTCTTAGGCATCTGCTGATGAAGTTGCGCGGGTATCTGTTTTTGCCGAATACCTTGTATAGGTGTTCCTCTTCTTCTTTTTGCAGTCCTGGTGTACTGCAGTGTGTTGTGGCCCTTTTGAATAGTGTCCTGATGCAGCTTCGTTTGTGTGTGTTGGGTTGGTTACTTTAATAGTTTAGGGCTTGGTCTGTATGTGTGGCTTTCCTGTATACTCTT
>NC_057755.1:7911995-7939385 GCF_004010195.1 Chiloscyllium plagiosum | reverse complement strand
CTATATAGGACAATCAGGAAGACAGCTAACAATCTGCATACATGAACATCAACTAGCCACGAAACGACACGACCAGCTATCCTTAGTAGCCACACACGCAGACAACAAGCAACATGAATTTTCCTGGGACAACACTACTATCATAGGGCAAGCCAGACAGAGAACAGCCAGGGAATTCCTAGAGGCATGGCATTCATCCACAAACTCCATCAACAAACACATCGACCTGGACCCAATATACCGGCCACTACAGTGGACAGCTGAAACTGACAACCGGAAGCGGCAGGGACAGTCCACTATAAACACCGGAGGAAACATCAATGAAGCGCTTCGCAGGAGGCTCCCAAGCACTGATGATGTCGCCTAGCCAGGGGACGAAACGTTTGCAACAAAACCTTCCAGCTCGGCGAACAGAACCACAACATACCCCTTGTTTCATTAGAGTCAGTCTCGGTACCAGAAACTTGGCTGCTCATGCTACATTCCCCTGAGAGTTCATCCACAAACTCCATCAACAAACACATCGACCTGGACCCAATATACCAACCACTACAGCGGACAGCTGAAACTGACAACCGGAAGCGGCAGGGACAGACCACTATAAACACCGGAGGAAACATCAAAGAAGCGCTTCGCAAGAGGCTCCCAAGCACTGATGATGTCGCCTAGCCAGGGGACGAAACGTTTGCAACAAAAACTTCCAGCTCAGCGAACAGAACCACAACAACGAGCACCCGAGCTCCAAATTTTCGGACAAACTTTGACAGAAACTGTTGTTGAAGTAACCCAATTTTAAGAAATATTCAATCTGCTTCTTCCGGAGTAGTTGGTTGACACAACTTAAAACACACAGAAAAATTTAAAGCATTTTTGTTCCCCCATCTTTATTTTCATTCTCCTCTACCTCGTTAATCAAAACAGCCATTGGTGAGACCTCTTCTGGAATACTGTGTCTAGTTCTGATTGCCCTGTTATCGGAAGGATATTATTAAGCTGGTGAAGGTTCAGAAGAGATTTGCTAAGACATCTCAGCGAACGGATGGTTTGAGACACAGTGAAAGGCTGGGTGTGCAGGGAGATTTTTTTCACTGGCGTGTGGGAGGTTGAGAGGTGACCTTATAGTGTCATAGAGTCACAGAGAAGTACAGCACGGAAACACACCCTTCTGTCCAACACAACCATGCTGACCAGATATCCTATCCTAATTTGCCAGTATTTGGCCCACATCCCTCGAAACTCTTCCTGTTCTATTCATATACCCATTGAGGTGTCTTTTATAAATGTTTCATAATGCATGAAGGGAAGAAATAAGGTGAATGGTGGGTATCTTTTCCCTAAACTTGGCCATTTCAATAGGAGGGGGCGTGTTTTTGTTCTGATCTATCATTCCGTGATGCAGTCTTTTGGTCAAAGGGAAGCATATTTCAATGCCAATTCATGACGTGTTCCCTTATACAAATTTTTCACACAGATCTTCACCACAATAGGTTTATGTTCATCACCGTGGAATAAATCATAAAAACGGTTTTATGGTTCAAAGTGATTCAAGTAAGGGGCGGCATGTTGGCACAATGGTTAGTACTGCTGCCTCATAGTGCCAGAGACCTGGATTCAATTCCCATCTTGGGTGACTGTCTGTGTGGAGTTTTTATGTTCTCCCCGTGTCTGCGTGTGTTTCCTCGCACAGTCCAAAAGATGTGCAGGTTAGGTGAATTGGCCATGCTAAATTACCCATAGTGTTCGGTGTAAGGGAATGGGTCTAGGTGGGTTGTTCTTCGGGGGCTCGGTGTGGACTTGTTGGGCCAAAGGGCCTGTTTCCAAACTGTAAGTAATCTAATCTAATAAAACAAAAGTTAATGCATTGGATTATCAAGGTTTGGGCATTCGCGTTAGTGTCGATGTGCATTGGCTAACATCAATCATCCTTACTTCTTGGACAGCCCTATTGGTCTTAATCTACTGGTAAACCATCTTTTTTTTTTGATGATCTTACCCACTAATAATTTCCCTCTGATCCCTTGGTCTTTCCAAGTTTTTTTTAAATATATACTTCATCTGTTTAGATTTTCTACTGGGCTTTCTGTAATTCGAGAATTTTTTGTCATGGTCAGAACTTTATTTTACCGTTCCAACTCACCCTGTGTGTTTGGGACATCTCTGAAGCTCTAAATCTGAAAATATGACAATTTCTGATGTTGGATCGTGTCTCCACGTCATCACCAGAGTCTCATCTTTGAGTACTTCCAACTGATTCGTCCTTATTTTTTCTTCAAGATCCGCATCGAGTTCAACTTTACCAGGTAATCTCTCAGATTCAGAAGATTTGTCTGCACCAAAATTCAAAGTTTTACCCTTATTGCCTCTGTCTTGTTGCATATTCATGCTAACTGTAAATGTAATAATGTCACGAACTCAAAAATGGTCTCTCTCTGGAAATTTGTCCACAAGTCCAGCTTCATTTCAGAAGATTAATTCTAGAATCGCAGTCCCTCCCATTAGGCTCTCAGGTGCTAGAGAGATGAGTTAAATATAATTTAAGAATTTTGCGTTCTCAGTGCCTTTCAGTCTGCTCATATTCCAATTGATGTTTGAGAGCTTAAATCCCCAACTACTCGTGGTCTTTTGTCTTAATGTAAGACATTTCTCAATCTTAAGACAAAAGACCACGAGTAGTTGGGGATTTAAGCTCTCAAACATCAATTGGAATATGAGCAGACTGAAAGGCACTGAGAACGCAAAATTCTTAAATTATATTTAACTCATCTCTCTAGCACCTGAGAGCCTAATGAGAGGGACTGCGATTCTAGAATTAATCTTCTGAAATGAAGCTGGACTTGTGGACAAATTTCCAGAGAGAGACCATTTTTGAGTTCGTGACATTATTACATTTACAGTTAGCATGAATATGCAACAAGACAGAGGCAATAAGGGTAAAACTTTGAATTTTGGTGCAGACAAATCTTCTGAATCTGAGAGATTACCTGGTAAAGTTGAACTCGATGCGGATCTTGAAGAAAAAATAAGGACGAATCAGTGGGAAGTACTCAAAGATGAGACTCTGGTGATGACGTGGAGACACGATCCAACATCAGAAATTGTCATATTTTCAGATTTAGAGCTTCAGAGATGTCCCAAACACACAGGGTGAGTTGGAACGGTAAAATAAAGTTCTGACCATGACAAAAAATTCTCGAATTACAGAAAGCCCAGTAGAAAATCTAAACAGATGAAGTATATATTTAAAAAAAACTTGGAAAGACCAAGGGATCAGAGGGAAATTATTAGTGGGTAAGATCATCAAAAAAAAAGATGGTTTACCAGTAGATTTAGACCAATAGGGCTGTCCAAGAAGTAAGGATGATTGATGTTAGCCAATACACATCGACACTAACGCGAATGCCCAAACCTTGATAATCCAATCCAATGCTCTTCTATTTTCCTCAGAGGATTTGCTCATCGATGGTACACTACTAGCAGTGTGGCTGCCAACTTTTAAAAAGTTCTCAGGTGAACCCACATTGCCTCTTTTGTTGATTTATTTAGTATATCAGCGAGAGCCCTATTAAGCAGAGTGGAGAAGGGGAATCATCAGTTGAGGGAAAAGGAGCTCATGCTCCCATTGGATAAGCGCTAAAGGATGGTCACACAGATGAAGATGGAGATGGAGTAACAGCCGGAATAGACCAGCATCCTCACAGGGAGCAAGATGTGAGGAAGTGCATCTGAGGTAACCGGTGTGTTTGAACTAAGTTTTGGTTGACAACCATTCCCCAGAAATGGAAACAAAGAGACCAAGGAAAGGAAAAGTCGGAAACAGAGCAGGTGGGCATGTGAGAAAGATAGAAATTTGAAGCGAATTAGTGTATTTCTTTCTAATTCTGGCAAGAGCAGGAATAGCACTAGTCGGATCACCAATGTATTAGACAAAGAGCTTTGGGTGGATGTGAGGTGATGAACTTTGGGAATAACAACAGGAAGGGAGAGTACTGGGTAAATAGAAAGATTCTTGATAGTTTGGATGTGCAGAGAGATCTCGGAGTGCATGTACATAGATCCCTGAAAGTTGCCACCCAGGTTGATAGTGCTGTTAAGAAGTCATAGTGTGGTAGGTTTCATTTGTGGATTGGTTGAGTTCCGGAGCCGCAATATTATACTGCAACTGTGCAAAAAGCTAGTGCAGCCACACTTGGAATATTGTGTACAGTTTTGGTCACCATATTTCGGGAAGGATGTGGAAGCATTGGAAAGGTGCAGAGGAGCTTTACGAGGATATTGCCTGGTCTGGAGGGAAGGTCTTATGAAGAAAGGCTGAGAAGGCTAAGAGGGGATTTGATAGAGACATACAAAATGATCAGAGGATTAGATAGGGTAGACAGCGAAAGTCTTTTCCCCAGAATGATGATGTCAGCTTGTACAAGGGGGTGTAACTACAAATTGAGGGGTAATAGATTTAAGACAACCGTCAGAGGAAGTTTCTTTAGTCAGAAAGTGGTAAGGGCGTGGAATGCCCTACCTACCAATTTAGTTCACCCAGCCACATTAGGAGCATTTAAACAGTCATTGGATAAGCACATGGATGTTGGTGGGATACCGTAGAGGGATGAGCTGAGAATAGTTCACGTGTTGGCGGAACATGGAGGGACGAAGAGCCTGTTCTGCACTGTATTGTTCTATGTTCTACCCTTAAGTAGTACTGGACCAAGGAATGACCTTGGCATGGAGGAAGTGGATGCTGGTGGATGGGACTGTTCAGGTCTCTTTTTGAGGAAGAAGCAAAGACATTTCAGACCATCCTGATAGGAGATGAAAGTGCAGAGGGATTGCATATCTATGGTGAAGAGTAGGCACCTCGGGCCAAAGGCAAAGAAAAGAAACTTTGTAACTTGCTTAAAGTCTCAGAAGAACCGTGAATGCCAATGTTGCTTCCAAATGCCTTCCATTTCAGTAAACCAAGCGTTCCCATGCAATTATTTTCCGAGACAGGTCAAGCCTTTACTTTCTGCCATAATCTTTGATGTGTCTCGTTATATTATCATAGAATCATCGAATGCCTGCAGTGTGGAAACAAGCCATTGGCCAAACAAGTTCACACTGACCCTCCGATGAATAACCCACCCAGACCCATTTCCTTACCCTATTACTCTAAATTTACTCATGACTAATGCACCTAACTTACACATCCCGAAACAGTTTGAGCAATTTAGCATAGCCAATTCACCTAACCCGCACTTCTGGAGGAAACCAGAGCACCCAGGGAAAACCCACGCAGAAGCAGGGAAAATACACAAACTCCCACATTCTCCTTTTGTCTGCGTGGGTTTTCCCTTCGCGCTCTGGTTGCTTCCCACAGTCCAACGATGTGCAGACTAGGTGAATTGCGATGCTAAATTGCCCACATTTTAAAAAAAAACTAAGGCTCAGTAAATTCCTGTTCATCAATGACACATGTTACATCCTCAAAGAAATTCAATAGAAACACCAAACAATGTTGAAGCTGTCAGAAACTTGTACTGATCAATGTGTCCTGCTCTCCCTGGTTGACTAATACCTTCCAACAGATTCCATGTGACATGATAAGCTAACTGGCATATCTTTCCTGCTTTCTGTCTCCCTTTTTAATGCAGCTCCTCCACCTGATATCTTCCAATATACAGGGCAGAACGATGAATCACCAGGAAGAGCAACAGTTTCAAGAATTGGATAGTAAAGCTCTTCACTAATTGGTTAGTGGTTTCCCTGTTCTCCATCAGAGTGAATGATTTATTTCGGGACTGAAATATTCTGACTGGTGTGTGGTCACATTAATGGAAGTGAAATTTTGATGTCCTGGCAGCTAGCCCTTCTCCACAGGACAGGTGATGAGAACACTTCTCCAAGAGATCGTCCTGAGTCGGCTCTTCACCCTGGTCTTATCGCCCAACTCCTTCAGATTAGTAGTTACTTTTTCTTTCAAAAACATTTCTTTGGTGAAGAAACCAAACAAACACCGCAGTTTGACTCAACCCTACCAAACAAATAAAAAGCAAACACAAAGATGACCTACCTGAAGGATCCCATAAATGATCAGATCCCACCTTTAACTTCAACAGAAATTTCTCAAGCGGTGATCTTTCCCTACTGTCTTTAGGTCTACATCCCACAGCACGTTGACCTGGACCAGGCAATGCTAAATTGCACATAGTACAGAGACATAGATATGTACACAAAGGAAACAGACGCTTCAGTACAACTCGTCCATGCCATTCAGATATCCCAATCCAATGTCGTCCCATTTTCCAGCACTTGGTCCCATCCCTAAAAACCCGTCCTATTCATATACCCATCAGATACCTTTTAAATGTTGTAATTGTACCAGCCTCCACCACTTTGTCTGGAAGCTCATGCAACACACTTTGCTTGAAAAAAAAATGCCCTTTCAGACTCTTTTATATCTTTCTCCTCTCATCCTAATTCATGCCCTCTAGTTCTGGACTCCCCAACCCCAGGGAAAACGCGTCTATTTACGCTATCCATGACCCTCATGATTTTAGAAACCACTACAAAGTCACATCTCAGCCTCTGACGCCGCAGTGAAAACAGCCCCAGCCTGTTCAGCCTCTCCCTACAACTCGAATCCTTCAACCCTTGTGAATCTTTTCCGAACCATTTCAAGTTTCATGACATCCTGCAACTCCACTTTCAAGGAAGTATGAACCTGCACTCCAAGGTCTCTTTGTTCAGCAACATTCCCTACGACCTTACCATTAAGTGTATAAGTCCTGCTAAGTTTTGCTTTCCCAAAATGCAGCACCTCACATTTATCTGAATTAAACTCCATCTGCCACTTTTCAGCCGATTGGCCCAGTCTGGTACAGATCCTGTTGAAATCTGAGGTAATCTTCTTCCCTGTCCACAAACCTCCAATTTTGGTGTCATCTGCAAACTGTACCTCTAATGTGTCATGCTTTTGGTGTTGGGATAAACCTTAGCAGAAGCACTGCATCTTTTTCTGACTTACTTTGCAAAAGCACATTCCAGAAAGAGATGTGTGAAGGAAGACTCAGTACCACCGCCCCCAGGACCATCTCTCCTTTTAATCCAGTGCATAACCTCACACATACGTTCCCCATTGCATTCCAGCTGCCAACTGAACCTTCAGTGAATCCTGAACGAGGACTCACCCCACTGAGTATCTGTTACTATGTTTCAGGTCTGGCAGCATCTGCTCAGAGAGAGATAAAGCAGAGATTACGTTTCGAGTCACGGGGGCGGCTGTCCTTCGCGGCAGTGTGTTTTGAGACTTGATGCGGGGACACACAATTCCTCCATCACTTTCACCTCTCTGTCTGTGAGAAGATTTCATTCTGATCCATATTATTGTGTTTGGCCGCACCTGGAGTCGGCCGCTTTTGTGTTTTCTCCCCTGAAAGGTTTGTTTCTCTATAAAGAGTTTCCCTTGAAGCATCTGCTAACGGTCACTCGGGGCACGAGAGCGGCCGTGAACCGCCATCTAGCGGGGCCCGAGGGGGCGGGGCCTGGAGCTAAAATGGCTGCGACGGCTGGTCCCAGCCAGAAAGGAGCAGAGTCGAAGGGAGAGAGGACTGTGTCCGTAAAGTGCCGTTCCTGAAGTTAATGATGGTGGTTATTGGGGGGGAGAGCGGAGAGATTCTTAAATTTGTTTATCGCTCCCTCACACTGTCCAGCACGAGGGCAATAATTATTGTCTCTCTCTCCTTCCCTCACGCTGCCCAACACGAGGGCGATAATTATTGTCTCTCCCTCCTTCCCTCACACTGTCCAATAAGAGGGCGATAATTATTGTCCTTCCTTGCTTCGTTCACACTGTCCAACACGAGGGCGATAATTATTGTCTCTCCCTCCTTCCCTCACACTGTCCAACACGAGGGCAATAATTATTGTTTCTAGTTCCCTCACACTGTCCTACACAATGGTGATAATTCTTACCTCTCACTCCCTCACACTGTCCAACACGAGGGCAATACTTATTGCTTCGCACTCCTTCACACTGTCCAACACGATGGCGATAATTATTGGCTCTCACCCCCCACACTGTCCAACACGAGGGCAATAATTATTGTCTCTCCCTCCCTCACACTGTCCAACACGAGGACGATAATTATTGTCTCTCCCTCCCTCACACTGTCAAACAAGGAAACGATAATTATTGTCTCTCGCTCCCTCACACGGTCCAGCACGAGGGCTATAATTATTGTCTCCCTCCCTTGCACTGTCCAACACGAGGGCTGTAATTATTGCCTCTCCGTCCTTCACACTGTCCAACACCACGGCGATAATTATTATCTCTCCCGCCCTCACATTGTAAAACATGAGTGCGATAATTATTGTTTCTCCCTCTCTCACACCGTCCAACATGAGGGCAATAATTATTGTTTCTCCCTCCCTCACACTGTCCAACACGAGGGTTTTAATTATTGTCTCTCCCTCCCTCACACTGTCCAACATGAGGGCGACTATTATCGCCTTTCCCTCCCTCCCTCACTCCGTCCAACACGAGGGCGATAATCATTGTCTCTCCCTCCCTTACTCTGTCCATCACGAGGGCGATAATTATTATCTCTCGCTCAGTCACACTGCCCAACAGGAGGGCGATAATTATTGTCTCTCGCTCCCTCACACTGTCCAACACGAGGGCGATAATTATTGCTTCTCCCTCCCGCACATTTGCAACACGAGGGCAATAATTATTCTTTCTCCCTCCATCACATTGTAAAGCACGAGAACGATAATTGTTGTCTCTCGCTCCCTCACACTGTCCAACACGAGGGCGACAATTATTGCTTCTCCTGCCCTCATACTGTCCAACACGCGGGTAATAATTATTGTCTGTTGTCGCGATCTCTTTGATTCGGGAACTTCACTGTTCCGCAGGCTAGAAATCTCTCCTGTCCAGGAATGGTAACTGCAGCCACCTTGCAGAAATGCTCAGAGTCTGTCAGGGTCAATAAACCAGCTCATGTGAGCAAACAGATTCCGTCTGTACACTGACAACTCAGTTTGTAATATGTTCAGATTGAGAAATAAAACAGGCTGTACATTATAAAGAATATTGTTTGGATATTTGTGAACTTGTCCAGTTCAATTTTATTCAAAATTGAGCACAATTTGGCAAAATAATTAAGCATTAGTCTGAAAGAGTTGAAATAGAGAAAATGTTAATTTCATAATAACATGTAAAACTCAGCACCACTGATTATTTTGAGGCTGGATCTGACACATTAATTCTCTTTCCCCATCTGTGCAGTCACTGTTGGAAGTCTTCAGTGTTTCCAGTAGCTTCGGTCATTAATTCAGGTCCCAAATGGAGCAGTATCTCATTTGTCGTGCTCCAGAAATCCCTGTGCTGCCATCAACATGTAGATAAGGAATGGGAAACAGCGGAGAGGAAATCTTTGAAGATGGAGAACGTGGCACTGGGAAAGCACAGCAGGTCAGGCAGCATCCGAGGAGCATGAGAGTCAAAGTTTCAAGCTTAAGCCTTTCTTTAGGAATTATGCTTGAAATGTTGTTTCTCCTGCTTCTCGATCTACTGTGCTTTTCCAGCACCATACTCTCTCGATTCTGAACCCCAACACCTGCATTCCTCACTTTTTCCAAACCTATCAATCAGGTCCATGCCTACAAACAACCCACCCTCTCCTCCTGGCACCTTCCTCTGCCGAGGCAGAAGTTGCAAAACCTGCGCCCATAATTCCTCCCTTACCTCTCCCCTCGCCTCTCTCCAAGGCCCCAAAGGAGCCTTCCACATCGATCAAAATTTCACCTGCAGTTCCACACATCATTTACTGCATCCGTTGCTCCCGATGTGGTCTCCTCTACAATGGGGAGACAAGACGCCTACTTGCAGAGTGCTTCAGAGAGCATATCCAGGACACCTGCACCAACCAATCCCACCACTCTGTGGCTGAATACTTCAACTCCCCCTCCCACTCTGCCGAGGACATGCAGGCCCTGGGCCTCCTCCATCATCTTCCAACTTGGGACCCACCAACCCAATCGCATCAAGTTGGACTTCACCATTTTCCACATTTCCCCTCCTCCCAACTTCCCCCCGTTCCAAACTTCTAGCTCAGCACTGCATCATGACCGATCTATCTTCCTTCCCACTGATCCACTTAACCATGCCCTCCGTAGTATCACCATTACTCCCACCTCCCTCCACCTTTCACTTTCTCAGCTAACTTCCCACCCAGCCCCATCCCACCTCCCATTTATCTCTGTACACTGGAGGCTCCCAGCCTCATTCCTGATGAAGGGCTTTTGTCCGAAATGTCGATTTTCCTGCTCCTCGGATACTGCCTGACCTGTGATTCTCCAGCACCATATTCTTGACTCTGAAGCTTCCGAGATACCGAACAGCGTTGCCTGGTTCCACATTGTAATTTCACAGAAATCATCATCAGAAAGATCGAGCAACAATCTGATGGATCTATTAGATACATTTATGCATTTCCAATAAATCTTATCTTGAGATTTTTCCTTTGAAATTGCTTTAAAGTTGCAACATTGCAATGGCCGGAAATCAAATTCGGGTCAACTGCTTGGAAGGCAGCTATGCGCACCACTATAACACTATCACCGACAGCGAGCTTGTCAGTATTCCCAAACACATTAACTAAACCGTGATCATCATCAAGTGAATGGGGCTGAAATAAAAACAGAATTGACTGGTAAAGCTCAGCTTTACCGGCAGCATCTTTGAAGTGAAATCAGAGTGAAACCGTTCAGTCACCGAACCAGAAACGTTAACTCTGATTTCATTTCTCAGAAGCTGCCAGTGCTGCTGAGTTTTTCCAACAACTCCTGAGATTGTGTCATTGTGTTTAAGATTCCTGGACCCCTGGGAATAATTTCTCTGCATCTACTCTATCAAACCTCTGTCCTTCAGAATCTGATACATTCTAATGAAATTGCCTTCCTATTTTCTATAATATAGAATCAATTTATTCTGGTACTCAGCGTAGGAACACATCGAGTACTCAATAAAGAAGATTATTTTTTAAGATTCATTAATGTATTTGGGTAACCGCTGGCTGGGACACCATTTATTGCTCAAACATAATTGCTGTGGGAAAGATGACGATGGGTTATTGTTTTGAATTGCTGCAATCATTTGGTGCAGGTTAACGCACCAAAGGAGGGAGTTCCAGGATTTTCAACCAATGGCACTTGCAGACTCAAGACTTTTTCTAAGCCGGGGGAGAGTGGCTTGATGTGGAATTGTCAACTGATGGTGTTCCTATGTATCTGATGTGCCTGGCATTCTAGACTATAGTGTCGTGAGTCGAGAAGCTGCCCTGTAAGGAACCTTGGTGAATTTCTGCAGTGCTTTTTATCTATGGTATACACTGCTGCTACTGAGTGTCGGTGATGGAGACAGGAGAAGTTTGTGGCTGTGGTGCTGAGCAAGCTGCACTGCAAGTGTATTCTACCTAAATATAAAGAGCACAACTACTCTCCATTATCATCAATCCATTTCACAGATGGACATGTAATGGTTACACGAATCTGTTGTACAAGCTTGCTAATATTACAAATGATCATGAAATGTTACACAGATTCATCTCATCCCCTAACAATGGTCTGAGGGACATCACACAACTGTTCCACTTTCTCATTTGTAAAAGCTATTGATGAGCTGATTGACACAGTTTGTGTTGCAGGGAACTCAGGGAAGTGTCAGTTATTGCATACAGACCCTATGTGTGTGTGTGTGTGTGTTTCTCCATGAATGTATGTATATTCATGTGTTTTATGAATCTCTGTATCTCTGTGAATCTGTCTAACGATCTGACTATCTGTGCTTGTGTGAGTACGTGTTTGTGTGTTAATATGTCTCACAGTTTTACTAATATTTGTCTCTGTTTGTGAGTCACTCCTTGTCTGTATCTCTCTAGAATGGGCTCTCTGTTGCTTTGGGATTTGCATCATTTGAAATGTCTCTCTATCCATGTTTCTTGTGTTTAAAGTGATACGATGTTGTTGGTCATGTTGACGTGCATCTGCGTGAGTTGTATGTGTGCCCACCTCTGCCTAGAATGGTACACAGTTTGTCCTGGAGTGAAGTTTGAATTAACTATTTGATTAATTGCTTTTTAATTGATGTCTCTGACTCTCCCTGTCTGGTTGTCCCTCTTGTGTTTAAAGTGATACAATGCCACCATTTACTGGCCTCGCCACCCACTACACAAGCTGAAGATTTTTGTTTCTGGGACAATTCATTCTGTTATTTCTGACAGTCTCACAATGACCTGAGTGACGCAAAATCACAAGAGGCTGCGCAGTGATGTCACCCCAAGATGGCCGCCCCCATGGAGAAGTACTGACAAGGATGCGGGGAGGAGGCGGTGGAGGAGGCAAGAGGAGACCAAGACAGGGCTATGAAGCAAGGCAAATCCGCTCCCGTTGGGGGTAAGGAGGAGGAATCAGCCGCCATTTTCTCAAGGAAGAAAACTTTTATTTCATAGATATGTATACTGCGTCCTCTATCTTCCTTTCACCATCCTTTGAGAAGGCAGCACCTACCCCCTGAAATACCAACATGAATTATTTCAATGCTATAACACAGAACATGTGTCACTGTTAGGAGCCTCAGAAGTATGAAAAATTTCAACATTGCTGTCCATATTGTTCAGACTTGTGCAGGCTCGCTGGGTTAGACATGGTAAATGCAGGGTTATAGGGATAGTGTGGGGAGGGGATGGGTCTGGTGGAATGCTATTCGATGGGCTGGTACGGATTTGAAATGCCAACTGGCACCTTTGTGTTGTGACCGGCTTGCATAATTCGCAAACGAAACATGCGGTGCTAGAAAAGCACAGCCAGTCAGCCAGCATCCGAGAAGCAGGACGGTTGACATTTCAAGCATAAGTCCTTCATCAGGAATTAATCCGCTGTCCCCGTTGTATGATTCTTAGTTAGCTGGATGGCTGCTTTGTGATATAGAGTGATGCTCACAGCAGAGGTCAGTGCAGTCTCTCCTGGGTCAGTGACAAAGTCACAGCGGGGTCAATGTAATCTCCCCTGGGTCAGTGACAAAAACACAATGGGGTCCTTGTGGTCTCCCCGGTTCAATGACAGAGACACCATGTGGTCAGTGTGCACTACCCTGGGTCAATGACAGAGACACAGTGCAGTCAGTGTAGTCTCCCAGATTCAGGAAAGAGCCACAGTGGGGTCAGTGTCACCTACGCTGGGTCCGTGACTGAGACAAGTTGGATCAGTGTGGACTCCCCTGGGTCAGTGACAGAGACACAGTGTGGTCACCCCTGGGTCAGTGACAGAGAAACAGTGGGGTCAGTATGGTCTCCCCTTGGACAGTGACAGAGAAACAGTGGGGTCAGTGTGGTCTCACCTGAGTCAGTGACAGAGACACAGTGGGGTCACCCCTTGGTCAGAGGCAGAGACGCAGTGGGATCAGTGGGCTCTTGTACGGAACAGTGATAGAGACACAGTGGGCTCAGTGTGGTTTCACCTTGGTCAATGACAGAGGCACAGTGGCGTCGGCCTGCTGCCTTAACCCCTTCCACGTGTAGACAGGGATGACAATGCGTTTCCTCATGGATTCAGACATGCTGCCAAGCAGAGTTCTGGTCTGACAAACCACAAGCGAGTCATGGCTGGTCAAGTCCCATCGAGACAAATGCAACATACTGGTTCACTGATTCTGGGAGTTGTGTTCTTCTGAAAGAATTCTCCAGCGTTAGTGATTTGTCCTGATCCTCCAATATGTTACTGTCTGTGCTGTCCGTGATGTCGTTTGGGAACGGATGGGAAGCTGTGCTGTTTGGTCACTTCACCTCACACTGTCCTGCATTAAACAAATCTCAGATCTTTAATAATGTCAGTCTGTGGGAAAAGTTTGCTGGCCCTATTGCTGATATAATTGTATAATTGAAAGCCACGGGTGAGGTGCTGAAATACTGGATGGTGCCTGGTGGTGGCATTATTGAATAAAGGTAGTAAGGAAAAGCCAGGGATCTGCAGATCCGTGAGCATATCATCAGTGGTGGGTAGAATTTGACAAAATGAAAATGATGCATAAAAAAACAAAGAAAGGGGAGAGACGGTTTACACACAGAGCTTCCAGAGAGGCCTGCACATGGATTGCTTGGAAAGGTTGTTTTAATCCAGAGACTAAAAGCCGATTGTTGGATTATTTTTTTTTTATTTGTTCAGTTCAGTGTTTGATTTCGTTTAAATGTTTTAATGTTTTAAGTTTAATATTTTCTCTACATGGTTCATATTAATTTGTGATTACATTTAGTTTTATATATAAGGTACTGTTGAGAGCTGCTTTATTAGTATTAATTTTACTGATTAGGTTACATTTTGCCCAACAAGTCCACACCGACCCTTTGAAGGGTAACCCGCCCAGGCCCATTTTCCTCTGAATAATGCACCGAACACGATGGCCAATCCACCTGACCTGCACATCTTTGGAGTGTGGGAGGAAATCGGAGCCCCTGGCCGAAACACACGTTGACACGGGGAGAATATGCAAACTCCACACAAACAGTTGCCAGAGACTGGAATCGAAACTGGGATCTTGCGCTGTGAGGCATCAGTGCTAACCACTGAACCAACGTGCCGCCACCATGAGCGCATACAGGAGACACTGAGTGTGACGACAAGTATATTTAGAGAACTGATTACATAGCAGAGTCAGTAAGATAGATGATTGACTGTCAGGAAAGATAAGAGGGTAGACCAGACGTCTCCTATTCCTCTTTTAAAGAGATATTCAATTTTGTGTACTGTTGAAAGCGAAAGTCCCTCAGAGGAAAACAGTAGTACTAGTCAGATCTTGGGCACTAAGAATGAATCTTATGTTAAATGGGTTTGTGAAGATGTAAAGAATGATTGTTACAGGGGGCCGTCCTGTCAGGGGCACCGAGAAGAGATTTAGCAGCAGTAAGTGTGAACCGAGGATGGTGCCAGGGTGAAACACATATCAAAAGATGTGAAGCAGATTGTCAAAGCGGAGAGTGAGAAGCCGGAAGTTGTTGTATACGTTGGGAGGGAATGACATCATCAGAACAAGGGTTAGGGCTTTGTGGAGTGAGTCGAAGAGCTTGGTTAAGAGGTGAAATAAACAGAACTTCACAAGTTGTAATCTCTGGTTTATTTCCGGTCCCAATATCAAATGAGGGAAGAACAGGGCAGACAAATCAATGGCTGAAGAGGTGGTGCAATGTGCAGGGATTCATTTTCGAGGATCATTGGGATGTCTTCTGGGACAGAAATGGCCTGTTCACAAAGGGAGGGTTTCACCTGAAGAGGGAAGGGACCAATATCCTGTTTCGAGAGGCTATGAACCATTTGTGTTGGGGAAGGGGCAGGGTGGGTCTTTCCTATGTAACATTGAAAATAGACAGAAAGATGTGAATGGTTCTGAATCGGAAAAGAACAAGATAATTAGAAAAGATAGACAACAGCAATTCAGAGCCCAAAGTATTTCTGAAGAATTAAACTGCATTTATTTCTATCTAGATAAGGCTGATGAACTCAGGGTATGTGTGGCAACATAGAACTAGCCTGTTTGAGTGTTTACAGAAACATGGCTGAGGCAAGGACAAGGCAATCTGCTCAATGTTCTGGGTTTCAGATGTTATAGGAAGGATAGAAATAGAGGCAAGGCAGGAGGGGGGATAGCATTTTTGATTGAGGAAGGGAGGAGGAGATTCAATATACAGAGTAACAGGTACCACGGAGTGAGTTCTAGATTAGAGTATATTCGAAGGGTATGGTATGGTTCACATCTGATTAAACATCACTAGGGAGTGAACTGTAGATTGGAATCTAACGGACGAGTTTAGGTTATTTAGATATGGAATCACAGATACTCAATTACGACTGTACTTAATGCAGATATAACTGAGGGGCCATTTAGTGAAAAATCTATGTTTTGAAATGGGAAATAAGAAAGGGATGTTCACCTTGATGGGATTGGACCACAGGCCCCCCAGTAGTCAGAAGGAGATGGAGAAGAAAACATGTTGAGATCTCAAATGTATGTAAGAATAATAATGTTGTAATAGCAGGTGAATTTAATTTTCCTAATACGGCACCAACCTGAAAAGCGTGGTAAGGAGTGTTCGGACCATGTTGCTCCAGTCAGAGTGAAAGTCAATGCTGGTAAGATTATGATACAATTGGTGAATAAAGATATTGAAGTTCTAGTCAAGAATAACAAATAATCATATGTTGGATATAAACAATTGGGATCAACTGAATCTCTTGAAGGCTATAAAGAGTATTGGAGCATTGTGAGGAAATAAATTAGGAAGGGAAAGAGAGATGTGAGATAGCCCTGGCAGATAATGTTCACGATAATCCAAAAAGATTCTACAACGACATTAAGAGCCAGACAGCATCTCCAGAGAGCAAGGCCTCTTAAAGATTAACAAGGTTATCTTTGTGTTGAAACTCAGGAGATTAATATTTTGCATTAGTTTTGATAGAGGACCGAGGGAAATAAATATTGATGTTTTGATAACAGGTTTAACATGACAGAAGAGAAAGTGCTGGAGGCCTTAGAACACATAAAGATAGATCAATCTCGTTGACTAATCAAGTGTATCCATGACATGGTGGGGCACGGGGGAGGAAGTTGTGGGGGTGGAGCAACAAAATTATTTGCATCATCCAGATACACGTTTGAAATACCAGAGGACTGGAGGATGGCTACTGTTGTGCCATTGTTTAAGAAGGGATGTAAGGAGAAGCCGGGAAATTATAGACTTGTGAGTCTGACTTTGGTAGTGATTCTGAAAGTTGGGATTTATATGCATTTTGAATGGTAAGGATTGAACAGGGATAGGCAGCATGGTTTTGTGTGAGGAAAATCATGCCTCACAAATTTGATTAAGTTTTTAAGAAGTGACCAAAATATTTGATGTGGACAGCATGGTAGACATTGTTTACTTGGGCATCAGCAAAACCTTTGACAAGGCTCAGTATGATGAGCAGTTAGTAAAATTCGATCACATGGGATTCAGGATGAGCTTGCCAATTGGATACAAATTTGGCTTCATGACAGGTTACAGACAGTCACTGATAGCAGAGGTATTTTTTTGGACAGGAGGTCTGTGACCAGCGGTGTTCCATCAGGATCGGTTCAGGATCCACTTTTGTTTGTCATTTATATAAATGATTTTGATGACAACATAGAAAGCATAATTAGTTAGTTTGTGGATGGCAACAAAATTGGTGGTGAAGTGGTCAGTGAAGAATGCTAGTAAAAATTACAAGGAGATCTTGATCATTTGGTTCAATGGACTGAGGAGTATCAGATGGAGTTTAATTTGGAAACGTGTGAGGGATTGCATTTTATTAAAACACACAAGGACAGGAATTAAAGGCATTGTTGTAGAGCAGAGAGGCCTCGGGGTTCAGGTACATAATTCTTTGAAATTTGCGGTAGAGGGTAGACATGGTGGTTAAGAAGGCATTTATATTTCTTGCCTTCATTGCTGAGACCATTGAGTACAGCAGTTGAGAGGTGGAGGGATGACCTCACTGAGGTTTATACAATCGTAAGGTGTAGAGATAAGCGATGAGGGTCTTTTCCCTACCAAGAGTAGGGGGCATACTTTAAAATGAGAAGAGAAAGATTTAAGAAGGATATAAGGGGCAACTCTTTTTTTTTACACAGATAGTGGTTTGCGTGCTGGAATGAACTGCCAGAGAAAGTGATGTATGCAGGTACAGTTCTAACGTTTAAAAGGCAGACTGTCATAGAAATCAACAGCAATAGAAAACCCCTTCCGTCCAACTCGTTCAAGCCAACCAGATATCGTAACTAAATCTTGTCCGATTTGCCAGCATTTGGCCCATATCCCTCTAAGCCCTTTCAGTTCATATACCAATAAAGATGCCTTTTAAATGTAGTCAGGATTGTGGTGCTGGAAAAGCACAGCAGGTCAGGCAGCATCTGAGGAGCAGGAGAATCGACGTTTCGGTCATAAGACTTCATCAGGAATGATCTGCTGTACTTTTCCAGAACCACACTCTCGACACTGATCTCCATCATCTGCAGTCCTCAGTTTGTCCTCGCCTTTTAAAAGCAGTAATTTTACCAGCCTCCACCGCTTCCTCAGGCAGCTCATTCTATATTCACACCATTCTCTACATGAAAACGTTGCCCGTTTGGTCCCTTTTAAATCTTTCCTTTATCACCTCTTGTTTGAACCTATCCATGCCACATGATTTTATAAATCTCTAAACGGTCTCTCCTCAGCCTCCAATGTTCCAGGGAAAACAGCCCCAGACTATACAGCCTCAAAGTCTTCAACACTGGCAATATCCTTGTCGGACTTTTTTTGAACCCTTTCAGTTTTCATAGTATCCTTCCGATAAGAAGGAGACCAGAACTGAATGCAGTATTCCAAAACTGGCCAAACCAATGTCCTGTACAGCTGCAACATGACCTTGCAACTCTTATGCTCAATGCTCTGACCAACAAAGGAAAGCATACCAAATGCATTCTTCACGATCCTATCTAACTTTGACTCTATTTTCAAGGAACTGTGAACCTGAAATCCAAGGTGCATTTGATCAGCAACACTCCCAGGATCTCACCATTAAGATTTGCCTTCTCAAGATGTGCATTTGGATAAGTTAATGAATACGAAAGGTTTGGAAGAATACGGACCAAGCACAGGCAGGTGGAACTTCTTATTTTTGGAATATAGTTAGTGTGGACAGATTGGCCTGGAGGGTCTGTTTCTGTGCTGTATAACTCTCTAACATTACAGCAGGCAGTCAAAAGATAGGTTTGTTTCTACACATGCTCCTTTTGTCATACACCACAGGGGCAGAGACATGGCATGGAGAGTATTGTGGATGGATGGAGACACAGAGGGTTTCTGATATACAGTGGATATGTAATGGAGGAAGTACAGAATGGTCAGTTTACGGGAAAAGAAAGACACACGGGGAGGACAATTAGACAGGGACAATGGAAGGGGGGTGCGAAGTTTGTAGGACTGCAAAATTTGCCAAAGTGGGGTGTGCAAAATTGGTGTTGGAGGGCTGCAGTTTCAGGATTGAAAGACAAAAGTAGGGAAGGAAAGAAAGATAGAGAGAAAGTGAAACAAGAAGATAGAAAGGAAGACAGTGGGAAAAATATCCACAAGTTGAAAGACGAAGTAGGAGAGAAAAAGGCAAAAAAGAAAGGGTATCAGTAAAAAGAGAGAGATAGTGTGAGAAAGAAAAAGATTGAGAGAGAAGTGGAATGTATGAGAGATAGGCAGAAAAGAGGAACACTCAGAGTTAAGGAAAGACATGATGCGATTAAAGTGGTTATACTCTCCATTCAGGTTGGTCCCAGCTCAGTCGAGGGTCTCTCACACTCCCTCTTTCCCATTGCGGACAGACCCTGCTCCAGGGGCCTGCTTTCGGAGGAGATGGTTCAGGGAGGGAATGGGGAGTATTAAAGGATCAAACTGTGATTGACATTCAAACACACACCACACCATCACACATAGATACAGACAGAAACACACAGATATTCACTCCCTGCTCAGTGCACATGGTGAAAGGGACAGTGGCTGCCAGAACCTATTTGAAATACCCCCAGGTCTGTCACTCATAGACGCCCATTCCACCCAAGTCCCAGCTCATCCAGTCAGCTCCCTGCTCCCTCTCCTGTGGGTCGACTTCCCCAGAGATGGATCACAGCCAGAGTCATTTTTATTGGGATTAGAAGGATTAGAAGGAGGGAGGGATGGGTTGTGGGAAAATATTGTCTTGGGATGAAAACTGTATATATTCTCATCCTGATCAAATTCCTCTTTTCGATTTCCGGTTGATCAATGTTAAAATCACAACTTGCCATTGCCGGGAATCAAACCCAGTTCACCTGCTTGGAAGGCAGTTATACTCACCACGACAGTACCACCACTGTCCACTTTAACTCAACATAATCCCCAAAGACACTTTATAAAGACATTTGTAAAGACAAACTAAACAGAGCTGATGTTCACCCACCGAACATGATGTTAGGTCAGGTGACAGTAACTGATATAAAGAGGCAGATTTGAAGGAGCATCTTAAATCGAAAGGGGAGCTGGGTCATTGGGAGGTGCAGAGAGAGAGATAGTCTAGGAGTCCGTCTGGTTGGCCTTGGATTCCCCACTAACCCATCAGCAGGTTCATGGAAAGGCAGGATTAAAGAAACAGAATGATACCAGAGATTGAATGGAAATGAAGTAAATTACTGTTGAAAATAAACTTACAATCAAAGGGCACAGAATGTTTTTACAAGACATTATTTTCTCCTTATAACACTCTTTATGTTTTCCTCCCTTTGTCACAATGTGTGGATCAGTTAATTCAGTGAGGAAGAGTGGAAAGGACTCTGTCGCTGCGTCTTACACTCTGGGCCGATAGTGAACGATGATCCTTTCCTCCAGCACATTTATTTATGTGTCCGTGTCACCTACTGAGAACGGATTGCTTTGAGTGATTGTATCTTTGGTGCATGTCTAACTCCTCTTTCAGTTTTGCTTTTGTTGTCCAGCTTTCTACTGACTGTTGCTCCTTGCTGACAGTACTTTACACTGGCTTTGTTCCAGCAGTCGCTTTTGTTTTGTCCCTCAGATGGAGTCATTCCTTTCCCATTCGAAAATGAGTGTTCTCACGTTGGTGTTTTCCTTCTCCTTCTGAACATGCCTCACGTGGACTCTTCATTCCATTATCTTCTGTATCTAATGTTATCTGTCAGTTACTTGGATTTATTTGCCAATTGAATTATTTTTATAACTGGATATTTCGCTGCATACTTTAACTGGTCTCTGAATTTTTTCTGTGTCACCACATAAATAAGCGCATTTGTGCAGCAACTGAGGTTCCGCAGCATATATGCGACTTCTTTAAAGAGCAAATAATTATTGTAATTCAAGGAATCACCAGCTTGAAAGAACTTTAAAACACACAGAAACCACAGAAGTACGAAGCTGGTGGTAATGGCAAACAATAAAATCACAGAATCTTTTCTGCTCTCTATTTCTGGATCATTTTCTGTTTTTCTCTGACCCCCCAGTCCCTTACGCATCTTCACAGCCTCGAAGATGTGTCTGGCAGTTAAGAAGTTGAGAAAGAAAATAAAAGAGAATGGTAACATTGGTGTTAAAAAATGTTGAAAGTATTGAAAACGTTTCCACCCTTCACTATAATAACTGCGACTTGATTTACAGTGCCATGGAACATTGTTGATAATCTTTTGAGGTATATATCGAAAGAAATTGGGAATGTTCTTTAAAGAAAAGAAAATGCAGATTGCTGCTACAACCCTCAATGCAGTTTTCTCTGTACAGTACGTAGCTTTCATCTGATGAAAACAAATCGCAACAAATCGATCAAAAGTGAAAGCAACAGTGAACCAGACAGAGCAATCAATGAGCAAGAGGTGAAGGACATAGGTAACAGTACAAACAGGAGTGATGTCCAGGAAACACAGTGGATAATAATAGTAAGGGAATCGCCGAAAGATGAAGTAAACAATCGTGAACAGTAGATCAGACGTTGCCATGGCCACCAGATAGTGAGTGGTGCATGGAGAAAGAGCACACTTCTGCCGAGCCAAGATTATAATCACCACTAGATTAACTGCAAGAGAGAGAGAGAGAGAGCGAGAGAAAGTCTTTAAGTTAATGATCAAACATTCTCCGTGCCTGAGCTTAGACTTAAAATAATAAAGACAAAGATAAATGTTGCTCCATGTCATATGAAGTTTAAACAATCTGAACCACAGCAGCAAGCTCTCTCAAAATGAATCATTTGCAATTTAAAAAGAAGCGGAAGAATGGGAACGGCAAATTGTGCACACAAGACACAGTCATGTGCTCAATGACTTTTTTTGGGTTGGCAGTGGTTGATTTCAACTGGTTTATATGTTATTCAGACTGGCTGGAGATTCTGCTGAGATCACAACATCCACATCAGGACACCTCAAATCAATAAAACAATGAATGGGATACACCTAAAATGGACATTGATTGCAAAATTTCTGTCTTTGGTTTTGGAACCTCCACAGCTCAGATTGTCCCCTGAATTGTATACCCACACTATATGAACGACATTGAATCACTTCACACTGTCCAGGAATGAATGTTGTTGAACAAATAATTGTGAAATGAGTCCCTCCCTCATGGACAGGATTGAGCATCCTGGCAATCTGTACCACAGAAGTATTCACCAATGAATCGAATCACCATATCACAAGCTGCATGCCCATCGAAACCATAAGCACTGCAACATTTGGCAGGGACTCTCCCACATGGCCGTACACCATGTACTACAACTCCCACTCAAATAAAACCTGAATCCATGCTGCATTGTTCATTGCAACGTTCTGGTTTAGAAATCACACATTTTATCAGAGTTTAAGCAAAGCTTCCTGCCTGGTGTCCAGGCTCAAGTTCCCAAACTCCTCTCCTTGTGAATAGGGATTCCCCCTCTCAGATTCAGAGAACACACTGGGGCTAGGAATCTTTATCACCTAACCAGCATTCTACATGGCAATCTTCAGAGTCTCTTTCTATGATAGCATCATAGAAACCCTAACGTGCAGAAAGAGGTCATTCGGCCCATCGAATCTGCAGCACACTTCTGAAGAGCATTCTAAACAGACCTCACCCAATGAATGTGGTTAAATCATGATAAACTCACCTAACCAGATATCCTGGGCACTATTCGGAAATTTAGATTAGCCAACCCATCTACTATGCTCAACTTTGGATTGTGTGGGGAAACCAGAGCACCCAGAGGAAGCTCATGCAGACACGGGGAGAATGTGCAAGCTTCACACAGACAATCACTCAAGGATGGAATCAAACCCAGGTCCTTGGCACTGTGAGGCCGCAATGCTAACTACTGTGCTAATCTTAAATCTATGTGGATTCGCACCATTACTAAAGATGTTGGAGGATAATGTCCTAATGGGACTATATCGAGACTGTTAATTCATAGACTTAGCTAATGATCTGGGGAGCTGGGTTCAACATTCCCCATAGCAGATGGTGGAATTTTAATGAGTCTAATGATGACAATGAAATAATTGACAGTTGTCAGGAAGAAAAACCATCTCGTTCACTAATGTCCTTCAGAGAAGACAATCTGTCATCCTTCCCTCGTCTCGCCACCGTGTGACTCCAGACCCAAGACAACCTGATTGACTGTTATCTGCCCGCTGGGCAATTATGGAAAGGTGGTGAATAATGACCAAACCAGCAACACTCACATCCCTTCAATGAAAAAATGAAAATGGAGCTCCATATGCACAGCCAACTCTGTACTGCCGCCAACTGCTTCCTTTTTAGATCTTTATCTGGGATTGGATATCCCCATACTGAGTCCATTATCACAAATATGAAATGATCCAGTCCAAATTTGATCCAGTTTTGAAGACAAGGGATTGACCACTCAAATCACCGCAGTTTACCGGAGTTTGAAACATTAACACACAGACCAGTACTTAGCAAAGAAAACTGAGGCAATAAATCGGTCTCCTGGCTTTGAAACTATTAAAAATCCAGAAATTTATGGGATTTGGTAAAATCAGCCATGATAGGGATTATCCGCTCAGTACCAAGCATCCGCCCTTTTGGCCAAGACATTTCTCCTCTCTCTGCCAAACGAAACATTCCCGAGACACTAGCCACCTCTCGGGTTCAGAAATATCCTCTTGCAGATGTGGTAATGGGGGTTATTTTTAAATGCCCCACTGGAATGTGAGCTTTCGTGGCTGGGCCAATATACATTGCCCAGTTCTATTCACCATTGTGATGGGATTGGAGATCTGTCTTTTTGAACATCTACATTACCTGAGACACAGGGAAGCCCAATGTGTTCTGGGGTACAGTTGCAGAATCAGGATGGCATGGTGGCTCAGTGATTTGCGCTGCTACCTCACAGCACCCAGGACCTGAGTTCAATTCCCGCCTCAGTCGTCTGTCTGTGTGGAGTTTACACATTGTCTGCGTGGCTTTCCTCCGACAATCCAAAGATGTGCAGGTCAGGTGAATTGGCCATGCTAAATTGTCATGCTATCCTAAATTGTTATGGGTGGATTACTCTTCAGAGGTCTGTTTCCATACAGTAGGAAATCTAATCTCATCTTTTTACCCAGCAACAGTGAAGGAAGACAATATTTTTCAGTCAGAATTAAATCTAGTTTGAAAAAGAACTTGCATGTGATGGTGTTTCTCTGCATCTGCTGTCCTTGTTCTGCCGAGAGATCATGGAAAGTGCTATTCAAATGAGACTTGCACTGGTTTGGATCATGTTGATGATTTTCATTGCTGGTCATGGTGTCATTGGTGAAGAGAGTGAGTACTGAATGATCTGTGTGCCAATCACTAGGACCGGTTGTCTGTCCTGTACAATGTGGAGATCTGTGAGTGTTACACTCAATGCTCCATTTGAGCTGCACTCAGCCAGTACATGACGATCATTCCATCCCAGCCCTGACCTGCGCTTCTGGATGGTGGACATGGAGTTTAAAAGCAGTCAGGGAGCTTACTGTCACAGTTATCAGAGTATCTGACATACTGCTGTGGCTACAGCACTTGTGTGGCTGGGCCAGGTCATTTTCTCATCAATGGTTGGTCCAGGGTATTGATAAAGACAGAAATCTGTTGATCCTGGAATTAAAGCTACATCTACATCTCTATTTTTGAAATTATGATGAAGGAAGAGCATCGTTGTGGCATCTGCAGATTTTAGGGTCAAAGTACAACCATGCTGAAGCCAGCAGAGATGTATGGTGACTAAGATGACTGACCACCAAAACCCCTAACTAATTCCACCTAAGACGAAACAAAAGAGTGTTGCAATCTCATTGAGTTCAGTTTTTCAAGGGTTCCTTATTGTGAATATGTGCTCAGAATTAATATGTTTAAGAGCTGAAGATTTCTTTTCAGGAATTAAAAGTTAACTGGAAAACGAAGTGATTGAGGAACAGATCATCAATCCTTCTGTGAATGCAAGGCAAACAATTCTGAGTTTGATGCATGACAGAGTTAACATGTGGAGATGGTAAGGACAGCAGATGCTGGAAGTCAGAGTGGATAGAATGTGGAACTGGAAAGATCAGGCAACATGTGGCTGTGTCCGAAGACCAGAGGTTACAGTATAATAAACAAGCAACGAGTGACAGAGTTTGGGCTCCTGACCGAGTCGGAACGTTTATCACTATCACACTAAAGTAAGAGAAATGCTCCTAATGCTGGAAACTGGACTTGTGAGCAATGTTATTGACATAGAGTACACAGACGCATCCAGATATAAAGAACTTTGTGACGTAGATATGGAAATAATATCTGCACTAATAAGAGAAATGGCAAATGAATACTTATTCAGCGTTAGAGCACTTGGTAGAAAGAGAGGCTTGGATGGTATATTAAAGCACCATGTTAAATGTTCGGAATTCTGGACTGTCAATTCGTGGTGATTCTCCCCAATTTAATTATAAACCATAATCTTAATATTGCAGTTAGTAAAGTTAGTTATTTGGTGAAATAGACATTTGTATTCCCATTCATTGGTATTTTTATTGTTATATATTGTCTTAAAGCTGATTGACTTTTCACTAATTAACGGTTCACTTCCTCCTCCCAAGGAGAAAACACCTCAAAGTGAAGAGCAGCGATCACTCGAAATTCAACTGTGGGCAGATTATGAAAAGCAGATTCAACAAGTATTCATCCAGTTCCAATCAAATACTGATGTGAAACATTCCAGCAGTAAATCCATGCTTAATAACGTAAAAGTAGTAAATTACTACTAAAAAGTAGTAGCCACATCCCCTTGCTTGTCCTAACCTTGCTGGAAGATTAATCAGTACCAAAAATATTATTTGGGTCAACAAAATATTTGTACAGGGCACTTCATTGGACTAACGTTGTTAATCTGCCATAAAACTGTCACATCTGTTTATATCTACTGGGACATTTCACTTTGTAAACTGAGCGCCAAACATATGCAGCCTGCTGTAAAGATTTCCCATTTGCAATCCATTGCATACTGTTCCTGGATCTGAAGCGTTAACTCTGATTTGTCTCCACAGATGCTGATAGACCTGCTGACCTTTCCCAGCAGTATCTGTTTTGTTGTTGTTATTGCTGTTGACTTAGTCTTCCGTACTGCACTAACCTGTGGCACTATGGCAGTCATGTTCTCTCATTCTTACAGTCTTATCGAATACCACATGAATTTCATTTGATATTTTTCCACCCAACACTCCAAAAATAACATTTTCTGTCAAGTGAACTATTTTGGAATTGAAGAAAGGGGACGCTATTGCATCAAAGAGTTTGATCCACTGTGTTACTCCCCTGATGTAAAACACACTGTGCCAGATAACCCCCAACCAACAGGGATAGTGCAGCAGTCCTGACATTTACAGTGTGCTGTGGGAATGAACAGCTCAGTGTTTACAATACTGCAAACATTTATCAACATCAAACTGTGAGCTGGCAACAACGAATCCCTTCGATACTAACTCATTTCCACCCCCCTCCACAATTTCAAACTTCAACAGCTAAGAAACAGGGTGGCTTTACTCAGTATCGATATGTGACCTCCTATAAACACCCCACCTATAAACCACATTCACTATTTGGACAGACATCCCGTGTGACAATTGGTGCAATGATGTGCCCTGCTGTGAGCCCAAGAACATCATTCAATCCAGGGTAATGAGGCAGTACAACATATATATCTTTTTGACAATCAATGGATTCAACAATATACATCTATAATTCATATTCTTTTAGCAGTGTGCTACGGATGGACATGAATCAACCGGTGACCCAGATATATTATCCAACTCAACAAGTCCCTGAATCCTGAGCATCAGGTCAACTGAACATCCCAACAGCAGAGCTAACAATCAGTCCGTATGGCCGGATGTTTTTGATCCCGATTGGAACCTCGGAGCAATATCAAATATCCTAAATCGCACACCAGTCACCCGAAACCAACTTGCCATTCATCAGTGAAAAACCCTATTGTACCACCCAATCTCCACTGTTCTGAGCCCCGTGGACCAGGTGGAAGAACAGAGATCTCGCAAAGTTGACGGGATACTGCCCTCGATGGTGTAACTCTATGGTCTCACATTGAATTGGTTTTAAAATATATCCATAGGATTCACCTAAAGGTACGCTCAAATAACCATAACAATAATCAAAATAATAATAACACTTATCCAAACTGGTAATCAAAGTCCAAATAACAATCCCAAACGAATGTACGTGGGAGCCCCTTCACATTGACCAGTATTGCTCCAGGAGCATCAAAGGGTAACAGCAACAAAGTGCAACATGGGAAACATCCTGTTAGACAATGTTGTTTGATCCTCTGTGT